>NC_048309.1:44630297-44854579 GCF_013100865.1 Trachemys scripta elegans
ATATATATATATATATATATATATATATATATATATATATATATATATATATATTAAACATGCACACAGATACAGGCAGAGGGATAATGTCCATAAATTTCAAACGTGTGTCCTCATGAAACTCACTGTACAAGATTGTCCTCACAAATTTTCAGCTTGAATCTGGTCCTATAGACTACAAAAGCCTATGATGATGGCCAAGCTACCAACCTAGGGCTCAATCAACCAATCAGTCACCTCTTTTAGCTACCATATGAAGATAATAATGAGGAATTCTTACACATAAATAATTCCTTAGTCAACTAGGCGTAAAACTATAAAGACACTAAAATGCAACAGTTCTCTACCTTTCAACATGCACTTGATCCAGCACCAGCCACTAGTAGTGGTTTCTTTATATAATCATAGCATCATAGAATATCAGGGTTGGAAGGGACCTCAGGAGATCATCTAGTCCAACCCCTGCTCAATCCCCAACTGAATCATCCCAGCCAGGGTTTTGTCAAGCTTGACCTTAAAAACCTCTAAGGAAGGAGATTCCACCACCTCCCTTGGTAACCCATTCCAGTACTTCACCACCCTCTTTGTGACAAAGTTTTTATTAATATCCAACCTAAACCTCCCCCACTGCAACTTGAGACCATTACTCCTTGTTCAGTCATTTGGTAGCACAGAGAATGGTCTAGCTGCATCCTCTTTGGAACCCCCTTTCAGGTAGTTGAAAGCAGCTATCAAATCCCCCCCCCGCCCCATTCTTCTCTTCTGTAGACTAAATAATCTCAGTTCCCTCAGACTCTCCTCATAAGTCATGTGCTTCAGCCCCCTAATCATTTTTGTTGGCCTTTGCTGGACTCTTTCCAATTTTTCCATATCCTTCTTGTAGTGTGTGGGTCCCAAAATTGGATACAGTACTCCTGATGAGGCCTCACCAATGTCGAATAGAGGGGAATGATCTTGTCCCTCGATCTGCTGGCAATGCTCCTACTAATAAAGCCCAAAATGCTGTTGGCCTTCTTGGCAACAAAGGTACACTGTTGACTCATATCCAGCTTTTCATCCATTGTAACCCCTAGGTCCTTTTCTGCAGAACTGCTGCCTAGCCATTCGGTCCCTAGTGTGTAGCAGTGCATGTGATCCTTCTGTCCTAAGTGCAGGACTCTGCACTTGTCCTAGTTGAACTTCATCAGATTTCTTTTGGCCCAGTCCTATAATTTGTCTATGTCCCATTGTATCCTATCACTACCCTGCAGGGTATCTACCAATCCTCCCAGTTTTGTGTCATCTGCAAACTTGCTGAGGGTGCAATCTACGCGATAATCAGCTGATCTGAGAGGACATGTTCATCACAGTCTAATCTGGTGCCATCAGAACCGATATATTTGTATTAATATTTATGAAAAATTTTAACTCTTTAATATGACAAAATCTATATCAGTTAACAAAAAATATGTTTTTTACCTAATCACATCTCTTATGTGCTTAAATTTGCAGCTCTAATTGGAGAGAGTGTGTCACATTTTGGTCCGATAGGGATGCACATAAAAACAAGTAGTGAAACTTATCAAATGTCAAAAAAATTAAGAAGTTTCTAAATGTGAGGCCCCCTTTGAGCTTGAGGCCAGGCCAAATGGCCCTCGTGCCCCCCCACCACCCTGATTGGCCCTAAATTGGGATAGCTAGCTAGGTAGGTAGATAGATAGATAGATAGGGTTTGACCCACAATTAACAATAAGTATGATAAGAACATAAGAACGGCCATACCGGGTCAGACCAAAAGTCCATCTAGCCCAGTATTCTGTCTACTGACAGTGGTCAATGCCAGGTGCCCCAGAGGGAGTGGACCTAACAGGCAATGATCAAGTGATCTCTCTCCTGCCATCCATCTCCATCCTCTGACAAACAGAGCTAGGGACACCATTCCTCACCCATCCTGACTAATAGCCATTAATGGACTTACCACCATGAATTTATCCAGTTCTTTTTTAAATGCTATTATAGTCCTAGCCTTCACAACCTTCTCAGGTAAGGAGTTCCACAAGTTGACTGTGCGCTGCGTGAAGAAGAACTTCCTTGTATTTGTTTTAAACCTGCTGCCTATTAATTTCATTTGGTGACCCCTAGTTCTTGTATTATGGGAATAAGTAAATAACTTTCCTTATCTACTTTCTCCACATCACTCATGATTTTATATACCTGTATCATATTCCCCCTTAGTCTCCTCTTTTCCAAGCTGAAGGGTCCTAGCCTCTTTAATCTCTCTTCATATCGGACCCGTTCCAAACCCCTGATCATTTTAGTTGCCCTTTTCTGAACCTTTTCTAGTGCCAGTATATCTTTTTTGAGAAGAGACCACATCTGTATGCAGTATTTGAGATGTGGGCGTACCATCAATTTATATAAGGGCAATAATATATTCTCAGTCTTATTCTCTATACCCTTTTTAATGACCCCTAACATCCTGTTTGCTTTTTTGACCGCCTCTGCACACTGCGTGGACATCTTCAGAGAACTATCCATGATGACTCCAAGATCTTTTTCCTTACTTGTTGTAGCTACATTAGCCCCATCATATTGTATGTATAGTTGAGGTTATTTTTTCCAATGTGCATTACTTTACATTTATCCACATTAAATTTCATTTGCCATTTTGTTGCTCAATCACATAGTTTTGTGAGATCTTTTTGAAGTTCATCACAGTCTGCTTTGGTTTTAACTATCTTGAGCAGTTTAGTATCATTTGCAAACTTTGCCATATCACTGTTTACCCCTTTCTCCAGATCATTTATAAATAAGTTGAATAGGATTGGTCCGAGGACTGACCCTTGTGGAACACCACTTGTTACCCCTCTCCATTTTGAGAATTTACCATTAATTCCTACCCTTTGTTCCCTGTCTTTTAACCAGTTCTCAATCCATGAAAGAACCTTCCCTTTTATCCCATAACAGCTTAATTTACGTAAGAGCCTTTGGTGAGGGACCTTGTCAAAGGCTTTCTGGAAATCTAAGTACACTATGTCCACTGGATCCCCCTTGTCCACATGTTTGTTGACCCCTTCAAAAAACTCTAAAACATTAGTAAAACATGATTTCCCTTTACAGAAACCATGTTGACTATTGCTGAACAGTTTATGTTTTTCTATGTGTCTGACAATTTTATTCGTAACTATTGTTTCAACTAATTTGCCCAGTACCAACGTTAGACTTACTGGTCTGTAATTGCCGGGATCACCTCTAGAGCTCTTTTTAAATATTGGCATTACATTAGCTAACTTCCAGTCATTGGGTACAGAAGCCGATTTAAAGGCGAGGTTACAAACCTTAGTTAATAGTTCCGCAACTTCACATTTGAGTTCTTTCAGAACTCTTGGGTGAATGCCATCTGGTCCCGGTGACTTGTTCATGTTAAGTTTATCAATTAATTCCAAAACCTCCTCTAGTGACACTTCAATCTGTGACAGTTCCTCAGATTTGTCACCTACAAAATCCGGCTCAGGTTTGGGAATCTCCCTAACATCCTCAGCCATGAAGACTAAAGCAAAGAATCCATTTAGTTTCTCTGCAATGACTTTATCGTCTTTAAGCGCTCCTTTTGTATCTCTATCATCATGGGGCCCCATTGGTTGTTTAGCAGGCTTCCTGCTTCTGATGTACTTAAAAAACATTTTGTTATTACCTTTGGAGTTTTTGGCTAGCCTTTCTTCCAAGTCCTCTTTGGCTTCTCTTATTACATTCTTACACTTAATTTGGCAGTGTTGCCTCACTAGGATTTGACTTCCACTTTTTAAAGGAAGTCTTTTTATCTCTCACTGCTTCTTTTCATTGGTTATTAAGCCATGGTGGCTCTTTCTTAGTTCTTTTACTGTGTTTCTTAATTTGGGGTATACCTTGAAGTTGGGCCTCTATTATGGTGTCTTTAAAAAGTGCCCATGCAGCTTTCAGGGATTTCACTTTAGTCACTGTACTTTTTAACTTCTGTTTAACTAACCCCCTCATTTTTGCATAGTTCCCCCTTTTGAAATTAAATGCCACAGTGTTGGGCTGTTGAGATGTTCTTCCCACCACAGGGATGTTGAAGGCTATTGTATTATGGTCACTATTTCCAAGCGATCCTCTTATAGTTACCTCTTGGACCAGCTCCTGCGCACCACTCAGGACTAAATCTAGAGTTGCCTCTCCCCTTGTGGGTTCCTGTACCAGCTGCTCCATGAAGCAGTCATTTATAGTATCGAGAAATTTTATCTTTGCATTTCGTCCTGAAGTGAAATGTTCCCAGTCAATATGGGGATAATTGAAATCCCCCACTATTATTGGGTTCTTAATTTTGATAGCCTCTCTAATTTCCTCTAGCATTTCATCATCACTATCACCGTCCTGGTCAGGTAGTCTATAATAGATCCCTAATGTTATATTCTTATTAGAGCATGAAATTTCTATCCATAGAGATTCTATGGAACATGTGGATTCACTTAAGATTTTTACTTCATTTGATTCTACATTTTCTTTCACATATAGTGCCACTCGCGGCCCCCCCCCCCGCACGACCTGTTCTGTCCTCCGATATATTTCGTACCCCGGAATGATTGTGTCCCATTGATTGTTCTCAGTCCACCAGGTTTCTGTGATGCCTATTATATCAATATCCTCCTTTATCACAAGGCACTCTAGTTCACCTATCTTATTATTTAGACTTTTAGCATTTGTGTACAAGCACTTTAAAAACTTGTCACAGTTTATTTGTCTGCCCTTTTCTGATGTGTTAGATTCTTTTTTATGTGAATGTTTATCATCTGATCTGGCCCTTACATTATCCTCCTCCATCCTCAGCTCCTGACTATAACCTGGAGATTCTCTATCATTAGACTCTCCCCTAAGAGAAGTCTCTGTCCGATCCACACGCTCTTCTGCAGCAGTCGGCTTTCCCCCATCTCCTAGTTTAAAAACTGCTCTACAAACCTTTTTAATGTTTAGTGCCAGCAGTCTGGTTCCACTTTGGTTTAGGTGGAGCCCATCTCTCCTGTATAGGCTCCCCCCATCCCAAAAGTTTCCCCAGTTCCTAATGAATGTAAACCCCTCCTCTCTACACTATCGTCTCATACACACATTGAGACTCTGAAGCTCTGCCTGCCTACCTGGCCCTGCGCGTGGAACTGGGAGCATTTCTGAGAATGGCACCATAGAGGTCCTGGATTTCAGTCTCTTCCCTAGCAGCCTAAATGTGGCCTCCAGAACATCTCTCCTACCCTTCCCTATGTCATTGGTACCTACATGTACCATGACCACCGGCTCCTCCCCAGCACTACACATAAGTCTGTCTAGATGCCTCGAGAGATCCGCAACCTTCGCACCAGGCAGGCAAGTCACCATGCGGTTCTCCCGGTCATCACAAACCCAGCTATCTATGTTTCTAATGATCGAATCTCCCATTACTAAGACCTGCCTTTTCCTAGCAACTGGAGTTCCCTTCAGGGAGAGGTAACCTCAGTGCGAGAGGTAATCCCAGCACCATCTGAAAGGAGGGTTCCAACTATGGGAAGGTTTCCCTCTGCTCCCATTGACTGCTCTGCTTCCCTGGGCCTTTCATCCTCCTCAATAGCACAGGGGCTGTCTGACTGGAGGTGGGAAAATTCTACAATGTCCCGGAAAGCCTCATCAACATACCTCTCTGCCTCCCTTAGCTCCTCCAGTTCCGCTACCCTGGCCTCCAAAGTCTGTACGTGGTCTCTAGGGCCAGCAGCTCCTTGCACCGAATGCACACATACGCCACCTGCCCACAGGGCAGGTAATCATACATGCTGCACTCAGTGCAATAAACTGACTAATCCCCACTCTGCAGATGGGCTTCTGCCTGCATTGTCTCCTAGTTAATGAAAGGGTTGTTTAAGCAAGAGGTTTTAAATGTAGTTTGGTTTATAGGTTTTAAGGGGAATAAAGGGACCCCCGCTCCCTTCCCACTCCCCTTCCAAACTCCCTTGCGAAACTTCCTGTTAGCAGCCCCTGTTCGCAAAAGCTGACAGACTAAAATATGACTAGGAAATACTGGCTTCCATTCCAGTTCTGTCGCAGACTCCCTGTATGACCATGGGTAGGTCCCTTGCAGTGAGATGGAGGTGGGGGAAGACACAGAACTCATTTGGACATCTAAGTGACCAGATTTGTACGGTGCTCTTCACTAGCTACGCATGGTGAGATGAGATGCTAAAGTCCTTTCTCAGGCAAAGCTCCCACTAAATGAGGACACTGTCAAACAGGAGTATCTTTCAAAGTAAGGGTTAAGTCCAAGTAAGAGTTTAAGGGTTTTCCCTGAGGCTGGTAACACTCACCTTTAATCCTGAGCATGAAGGAGCAACTTCTCCATCGACGGTGTTTGGTCTCAGTCAGACTTGTCCTTTGCTCGGGAGATACCTATATGTTGCTGAGGAATGTCTCTCTCTCCTGTGGCCCAGCATGATTGTTTGCATCACACAAACCCTTATATGACTCTGGCTCTAGATCTTTGCAGGGTTTATCGAGTACAGCAGCCTCCCCCTGGGCCTTCCTGCTGCTGTGATCTCCCTTGGGCCCTGCTGCCAATAAGCACTTAGAGTTACTTTCTCAAGTGAATTAAAACTGTGGTGTTTGTTAAAACAGTGTAACACCAAAGCTGATGCCATGAGCATTTGAATCCCAGAGGAAATCTGCCTTTTCCCCCATGGTCTGTGTCTGTGCCAAGAGCCCCAGAGAATGGGAAATAAATTTCCATGTCTTTAGTAATAACATCAGGTGCTAACAGACCATTTCCCATCCAAAGATCTCAAAACACAGGCTTTGACTGACAAAAACTTGGGACACCTTGATTCTTCATTTGTAGACAGTGAATAATTATTACCATTCCAATCAACCTCTCTCAACACGCTACATTTCCATAGAGATCTTAGGGTCTCCTTGTTTCTCAGGCTGTAGAAGAGGGGATTGGTTAGGGGCATGAAGACAGTGAGAGGGACAGAAAACACTTTCTTCAGGGCTCTCAGTGCACTGGTGTTTAGTAATATATAGACAACCATTAGGATCCCATAGAAAACTGTAACTATGATAAGGTGGGAGGAGCAGGTGGAAAATGCTTTTTGTCCCCTGGTGGTGGAAGGGATTCTCAAGCTGGTGGAGATGATACAAACATAGGATTCCAGGGTCAAAAGAGATGGGGAAACAATGTCTACAGAGGAGAACATGAGGGTCACCAGGATAACCAGACAAGGGCAAAATCACCAGAAAAAATATCTATTTCATTAGGGACATGGAAGGCTAATTATGACATTAAATATCATAGAATGTCAGTGTGGGAAGGGACCTCATCTAGTCCAACCCCCTGTGCAAAGCATGACCAATCCCCAGACACATTTTTGCCCCAGATCCCTAAGTGACCTTTTCAAGGATTGAGCATATAACTCTGGGGTTAGTAGACCAATACTCAAACCACTGAGCTATCCTTCCCCCCTACAAACTAGGAATGAATTTAGCCAAGATCCAACTGCTAACTACATACAGCACCTGCCATTCATAAGGGTTGCACTGTGCAGGGTTTCGTTAAGTATTGATTATAAGCCATCAAATTTAATTAAAAAAACACTCAACAGTCAACAGGAAAACAAACCAATAAAACTGCACAGTACAGCCAGTATCAGAAACAGTTTTGTCCCTAGTCAGGAGATTGGCCAGAATCCTGGGCAGGATGGTGGAGGTCTAGCAGATTTACTAGCAAGCCAAATTCCCCAGAAAGAAATATATGGGGTGTATGGAGATGCTGATCAGCCACAACTAGTGCCACAATGGTCATGGGCTCAGTCACGATGACAGTGTAGGTCACTAGAGATCAGGAAGAGAAGAATGTGCAGGTTAGGGAGATCCCTGAATCCCAGCAGCATTCATTCTGTGATCGACATTTGATTTTCCCCTTCTGTTTTCTCCATTCTCCATGTGATGCATCTAATGATTGAGGAAGAGTAATGCTCAGTTAAGAAGTTTGCTGTGCAATACTATGGTTTTCCCTCTATTCGAATCCATACAAATTCAGAGTCTCTGGCTCTTTCCCCTTCTTGGTGTAAACTAATAAAATAAACTTCTGCTTTGGGATGCGGTCTATTTTTGATTTTCTAGATTGTATTTGTTTCCTTTCTTTGGGGTAAGGATTTGATTGTGGGCTTGGGAGTAGAAGGGGGAGTGATTTTATATTGTTCAGTAATATCCAGGTCAGCCCCATCAGAAATCACCTGAAGCACAAGACCTATTAATATTATTTTACTATAGTGACTCCTTAAGGACTCAAATAGAGAGGGGGTCCCCGTTGTGTTGGGACCTTGCACACATACAAAGGGAAAGAAAGTCCCTGGTCCTCAAAATTGACAGAAACAAAAGGGGAGGTAGGAAAAGAGAGACATGATGTTTGGCCAAGACCTCACGTGTGGTCAGAATAAATAACAGAATGCAAATCTTCTAATTTCAAGTCCAGTTCCACTGAAGCATTGTGTAAGATATGAAATGTCACATAAAGTCTCTGGCAGTAGAGCACTGGACTTGTAACCCCTGGATATTGTGGTAATCTGGGATATTCTCCCAAAATAAACGGAGAACCCAAGAAACACAGATCATATGATATCTTTAGACAATGTCAAAAGACTTAGGAATATTATTTCAAAAATATATGAGAAAAAGGGGGGAAAAAGACCCCCAACTCATTCTATCATAATTTATTCATAACTGGGCTGGTAGGTAAATTGCTAGCTGGTTTGACTTTCTACAGAAAAAGTGGATTTCTGAAAGGATGACACATAATGGATAAATAACCAGAACCAGAGCCCATTTAAAACCAACATTTTTCAGATGGAGAGTTTTCAGCTTATTGAAAGTATTCTGAAAAAAAATAATTTAAGAAAAGTGTTGAAAAATTTCCATAGGCAAAGAATTAAATCATCCACCACCTCTGCCTTTGTTTGAATTGAAACATCTGGAATATTTTCCTAAGATTGGAACAATGTATGGGAAATGTAATAAATATGGACAAGAAAGTTTGTATGGTTCTATCTCAAATAAACTAACAAGTGTTCAGAAAAAGTTTGATTTTTTTGAATGAAAGAGGAAAACCAAAGAAAAAACACATTTTATTAATGCTTAATACTCAACAGTTCCTGGTCAGGCCATCTGGTAATTTTTTTTGTTTGATTGTTTTGTTGTAGGAGAAGTGGTGAGGCACAGAAGATGAATAAGCAGATGCAAAGCCCTTTAAGGTCAACGGGAACCTTTCCCTTGATTTCAGTGAGCACTGGACTTGTTCCTCAAATCTGCTTTGAAAACTCTGAAACTCAACTGAAGGTTAATGACAACATGTCTAAAAACATGTAGGCAGGGATTTTCAAAGCAGTTTAGGAAAAGGAGGAACCACACCCCAGTGCTTTTCAATAAGGATTGGAAGCCCAGCTGTCCAGCCCCACTTTTGAACATTTCCCCCATTCAGACTAGTGTTATACACTTACCCACTCTTCCTGTTTCCCATTGCAGTAGGAGAAACCATGGCAGCCAGTATTAGAGATATTGGAATAATACTGGGATAAAAATAAAAAATGTGTTAATTTCCCATCATGCTCTTGACTGTGTTTTTCATTGCCACAAAGAAGCTGGAGCTCAGGAAGGGATTTTTTGAAATTTATTTTGGGGCAGATCATCATATAGTTCAAATTGCATTTAATCATAGAAACCAATGCACCTAAGACAATTTACACCAGTTTAAGATCTGTTTTTACCTAAATAAATACAACCAAATGGCAGATACAACTCTAAAATATCCTCTGTATCTTTTTCCTATAACTCAGGATGCTTTGACTGATAAGAATTTGGACCACTTAGATGGTTCCTTTGTGATTAATGAATTGATTTATTAACATTATTTATATTTATTAACATGACTTATGGGCAAATTAGATGTCTTCAAGTCACCAGGGCCTGATGAAATGCATCCTGGAATACTCAAGGAGCTGACTGAGGAGTTATTTGAGCCACGAGCGATTATCTTTGAGAAGTCATGGAAGATGGGAGAGATTCCAGAAGAATGCAAAAAGGCAAATATAGTGTCCATCTTTAAAAAGGGAAATAAAGACAACCGAGGGAATTACAGACCAGTCATCTTAACTTCTGCACCCAGAAAGATAATGGATCAAATAATTAAGTAATCAATTTGCAAACATCTAGAAAATAATAAGGTGATAAGTAACAGTTAGCATGGATTTGTCCAAAAAAATCATGTCAAACCAATGTGATAGCTTTCTTTGACAGGGTAACAAGCCTTGTGAATAAGGGGGAAGTGGTGGACTTGGTATATTTTGACTTTAGTAAAGCTTTTGATACTGTCTCACATGATCTTCTTATAATAAACTAGGTAAATGCAACCCAGGTGGAGGTAGTATAAGGTGGGTGCAAAATTGGTTGGAAAACTGTTCCCAGACAGTAGTTATCAGTGGTTCACTACCCCGCTCTGATTAGGCCTCAGCTGGAGTATTGTGTCCAGTTGTGTGGGCACCACATTTAAGGAAGGATGTGGACAAATTGGAGAGAGTTCAGAGAAGAGCAAAAAAATGATGAAAGGTGTAGAAAACATGACTTATGAGGGAAGACTGAAAAAAATGGGTTTGTTTAGTCTGGAAAAGAGAAAACTGAGAGGGGACATGATAACAGTTTTCAAGTATGTAAAAGGTTGTTACAAGGAGGAGGAAGAAAAATTGTTTTTCTCAACCACTGAGGATAGGACAAGAGGCAATAGGCTTAAATTGCAGCAAGGGTGGTATAAGTTGGACATTAGGAAAAACTTCCTAACTGTCAGAGCGGTTAAGCACTGGAAAAAATTGCCTAGGGAGGTTGTGGAATCTTCATCATTGGAGATTTTTAAGAGCAGGTTAGACAAACACCTGTCAGGGATGGTCTAGATAATTAGTCCTGTCACGAGTGCAGGGGACTGGACTAGATGACCTCTCGAGGTTCCTTCCATCTATGATTCTATGATTTCAATCAATTTCTCAGAATTTATGGGAACACCTGACTTTTCTGCAGAGCTCTCCTCAGGCCCTCCTTGACCTCTTTGTTTCTCAGGCTGTAAATGAGGGGATTGATCAGAGATGTCAAGACAGTTTAAAGGACAGAAACAAATTTGTTCAGAATTCTGAGTGCTCTGATGATGGAGATGATATAAATATAAGATGCCAAGGTCAAAAGAAATGGTAGAATGATGTTTGTGGAAGAGAAGATGAGGGTTGCCAGGTTAACCAGACCAGTGTCACTGCAGGAGCGATTAATCATTTGGGTGAGATCATAGAGGAAATGATCAATTTCATTAGGGCCACAAAAGGCTAATTGTGACACCAAATATATTATTTTAGCAAGAATGATGAACGAACTTAGCCAAGATCCAGCTGCTAGCTGCATACAGAACCTGCCATTCATAAGTGTTGCATAGTGCAGGGGTTTGCATATCGCTAAGTACCGATCATAAGACATCGAAGCTAGGAGATAACACTCAACAGTCAATAGGACACCAAACCAATAAAACTGAACTAGTAAAACTAGTAAGAGGTAATAAGATCACAATTATTCCTTTGAGGTCATAGATTAGTCAAGGAAAGGAGAGACGAATTTAGGTGGCCCATGTTAGGAGATTCCCCATGCATCTACCAGAGTGGGGGAAGAGAAAATATGGAGGGGGCAGGGAAGAAGTCGGTTCAGCCTGCTTATGGAGCTACAGCAATAACTGCAGTTTTGTACCCCCACTTTATCACTAAATTGTTTTCTTCCTAACCAGGAGTCAGATTCTATTCTATTCACGTTCTTAAAACAATGCCCATCCCTGACTTATGTAAGCCCTGGGGCCTTGACAATTTGTCCCTTATGGACTAAACTCATTCTTCGGATTTAAGCCAGTTATGTTAAATGGTCACATTAATTTACATTTTGATAAAACAGCCAAAGTTTTATGGGTGGGGTAAAACATAGGAGTACTGTTAACTTTCTATAGCACTTTATGCTCTAAAAAGAGGTTTGTTCCTAACTCCCTTAGGCTACCACTTTTTCACTTTATGCTCTAAAAAGAGGTTTGTTCCTAACTCCCTTAGGCTACCACTTTTTCACAGAGGCTTACACATGCTTTATTTGGTTATGTTGACTGAACTGTAAAACCCAACTCAGCCCTTTGGCCCCCATACCAGTCAGCTGACTCCTGGGACAAAGGACCAGGCTGGATCAGAGGTTCTGGAACAATTTTTATAGTGGGGTGTTGAGAGTCAGTGAACCAATCTGGAAACATAGGATGGAAACCACTTCAAGCCAGGGGGTGCGCTTCAGCACCATGGGCTGGAATGGTTGTGGTGGAGGGTCTGGCTGGGGCGGTGCATGACTACCATGATGGGGTGAGAGGCTGAAGATCCTCACTGGAGTGAGAGAAGATAGGAGCCCAAATGACTGGACAACACAAACTATAAGATTCACATAAAGTTGAATAAGAAATAGAAAAAATAATACATTTATAAAAAGTTCAAAATAAATTTAAAATACTAATGAATAAAATACAAAAATATTAACAGACTTAAAAAAGGTAAAATAATAAAAACTGAAAATAAAAGAATTGTAAAATACATAAAAACCATAAAAGGGGAAATAAAATAAAAAGAAACTTAATATATATATAAACAACAATAAGATCAAAAATACAAGTAAAATATATTAAAAAGGTAAAAATATAACTATTAAGAAAAAACACACACACAAAAAGAAAGAAAAAAGAAGTGCAATTGCAAAACCGAGGGCGAGAGTCCATGGGGCTTGTGCTCCTATATCATAGGTGAGGAGCTCTGGTGTGTGCCCCCGTGTCCCCCTTTCTGCCCCCATGTGGACAGGGCTAGACAGCAGTCTTACTCCGGCCATACGGCCACCCCAGCTTGGGAGTGAGGGGTGGCTCCCTCCCGGACTTCCGGATCCACAGACAAAGCCCGGGGGGAACCACTCACATTTATACTTGCTGGACACAAGGCTCTTGCTCCTGTTGTACAGGAGGCTAGGCAACCCCCCTGTTATACACTGAGCAATGAGGGCTCCCTCCGTGTGGGGCAGAGGCGAGACCCTGCGCTCCAGGGCCAAAGTAGCTGGTGGACAGACCCCGCTGGAGCGGGGAATGTCGGCAGGCACCACTCTGCCTTGGACGGAGTCATCTCCACTTGAGTAAGCGAGACTCCCCACAACCACCAGGCACCTCTTCTGTCAGTGGTTGGTGACCCTGACTCCGGGAGAGACCCCCGGGAGAGTGAGAGAGAGATGGTGTGTCCCTCAGCTGGGCTCCCTGGGGTGAGATTCAGCCCAGCCGCCGTGGGGTACACAAGGTACTAGGTGGAAAGGGGAAGGAGAGAGATAGCCAGGCTGGACACCTCCGGGCTCTGCTCCACTCTCTGCACCAGCCTGAGTGGAGGGGGCCTCAGGGCTTTTCCCAGCATGTACCCAGCTCACCCAACCTTGTGACACGGGGTCTGGGCCAAGCCTTCGGAATGAGGGGAGAGAAAAGGGCAATGCTGCCTCTGCCTGGGCTGTGCAGGGAATCACCCCGCCCGCCTGGAACTGCCCTCTGGGGACCTGGCTGGGATTGTAGCTCACTGAGACTTCAAGAGCCTGGCCTCCTTGCAGTCACACCATGAAGGAGAACAGAAACACCTGCCTTTAAAATTCAACTGTATCTAGGGTGACCCCACCTGCATTTCAAGTTCCCTAATAGAGGACACTGCTGCAGGGGGGTGAGCTCGAGGGGGTATTTTGGAGTGCTGGAGGGGTGTGTGTGTACTGGGAGATGGTATTTGGGAGGTGCTGGACAGAGTATTTGGGGTGTGTCAGAGCAGGGGCACCTCTCAGGACTGGGGGACCTCACACAGGCATGCCACCGAAGGCAGCCTGACTGCCGCCCTCAGGGTGACCAGCAGGCCGCACCCCACGGCTTGCCGCCCCAGGCAGGCGCTTGCTGCTCTGGTGCCTGAAGCCGCCCCTGCACTTAGGGATCTGGGGCAAAAATCTGTCTAGGGATTGGTCTTGCTTTCAGCAGGAGTTTGAACTAGATGGCCTCCTGAGGTTCCTTCCAACCCTGGTATTCTATGAAAATGCCTGGCATCAAATGGGGATATTGATATAATAGGCATCATTTTGTTGGTGTAAAGTTGGAGGAATGAGGATAATTAATGGGACACAGTAATACCAGGGTACAAAATGCACAGTAATTATAGAGTAGGTCACATTGGTGCAGGAATGGCATTATATGTTTAAAGCATAGAGTCAAATAATGTAAAAATCTTAAATGAATAAAACTGTACCATAGAATCTCTATGGATAGAAATTCCATGCTTCAACGATAAGTATTTAGCAGTGGGAATACACTACTGACCATCTGACCAGGATGGTGACAGTGATGGAGAAATGCTGAGGGAGCTTAGAGAGGCAACAAAATCAGAAAATGAAAGTGACCTGCAAGCAGAATGGGGATTATTTAAAAACACCATAATAGAGGTTCAGATTAAATGTATATCCCAAATCAGCAAGGACAATAGGAGGACCCAAAATATGTCCCTATGGCTAAACAGCAGAATAATGGAGGTTGTTGGAGGCAAAAAGGCAAGGAGGGAAAGAATAGAAGAAAAGCCCCAGCGGCAGCACTAATGAAATATATTCATGACTAATGAAATATAATAACCACTTGTGTGAAGCAATAGGTAACTTTAGCTAACTGCAGTTTCTTAACTCATGCAGCTTCTCCTTTGGGTGATCTGTGACCCCTCCGTGATTCCAGTTATCTGCAAAAATAGCCAATCATAGATCCTCTTTAGGCGTCCCATGGAAACCCCCCTCCAATCTTTAACCAAAAGACCCCAGAAAATAACATGTGTCTTGAGAAATGTACCCAAACTGGTGCCAAGTACCACCCCTGGGGAAAACCACCAAGCACCCCTCTACCCAAATAAACACCCACTTCTCAGAAATTAATGAGGAAGGTACCGGGGGGTAAGGGGGAGGGAGGACTGACAACAACCCTAATTTCTTAAACTCTCGGTTTAAGGGACGGACTGACCCCGACCCTAGTTTCTTAACTCGTGGTTTAGGGGAGGAACTGACCCCAACCCTAATTTCTTAACTTATGACGTATTGTTTGTACTTTGCTTGCGATGTAATGAAATAAAAACCCGCCTGCGAGCGGCCCTCGGTGTGTCAGTCTTCGGACTGCACTCCAGTGCACTGGTATGTATGTCAATAAACTGGCCTCAGGCTTGAGTCTTTGAACTAAAATCATTGCGTGGGTGTCTTTGACCACAACAGTAGGAATAAATAGTTAGATTTCACAATGAGACAGATAAACAGCAGGGACCGCCAATGATCTGTATGCCTGCCAACGTATTAATTAATGATCTGGAAAAGGGAGTGAATAGTAAAGTGGCATAGTTTGCAGATGATAAAAAATTATAGTAGACAGCTATTTCCAAAGCTGACTGTAAAAAATTACAGGGAGATCTCACAAAATTGGGGACTGGGTAACTAAACGGCAGATGAAATTTAATATTGTTAAGTGTAAAGTAATGCATAGTGGGAAAAATAGTCCAAAGTATGCACACATAATGATGGGTTCTAAATTAGCTGTTACCCCTAAGGAAAGAAATATGGGAGTCATCGAGGATAGTGGGGAAAAGTGAATAGAGAAGTGTATCTACCCTTTCCCACAATACAAAAAACAGAGGTCACCTGATGAAATTCATAGACAGCAGGTTGAATACAAGAGGAAATATTTTTTTTTACACAATGCAAAATTAATCTGTGGAACTCATTTCCATGGGATAGTGTACTGGTCAAAAGTACACCTGTGTTCAAAATAAAGGTTAATGAGGTTGACAGATTTGTATCTATATAATATAGCACTCCAACTGTGTTCTATTGTAAGGCCATTCCACTCCAGTAGCTTTGTATACACACCGGCCTGGTTTGAGATTGAAAAATCTTAGCTATGTCATTTGGTTCCCTCTCTTCTATTATAAATCTTAAGAGATACTGACTCCCTTAAGGGAACTTTAATTTTTTCCTTTTGCAAATTTGTGTATTTTGAGGATGCTGGAGGAGTTGCTATTACCAAGCAGTAATTATTTTAGTGACCAAAAGAGTTATTTTGAGAAAATGGAAATATGCAAGTTCTCCCTCCTACACAGACTGCCTTAGTGAGCTTTCTATGATGGCATTAATGTAAAAAATGACTCTGTCTTATAGTAACACTTGGAAAACATATGAAGATATCTGGTCACACATGAAACTGTGAGGAAAAGGAACTGGGTAGCCTTCTTTATAACAGCCAAGATGGTGACAAAGGCCCAAATTCAGGGCCTCTAACAGAAGCTCAATACACGGACTGCCCTTATAGAAAGCAATACAGGCCAGATCCTAAACAAAACTAAGATACACGATTCCCTGCCAAGTTCGGTCAAGGGTTATGATCAGAGGAGAGAGGGGAAGGGAACAATGCAAAAGGCCTCAGCAACGTAATAACCGCCTTAGCAACATTATAACCGCTTGTTTATGAAATATAATAACCGCTCATATGAAGAAACCGCTTCTAGTAAAGTCCAACCTCTCCTATAAGTTCCAGTTAGCTGCCAAACCAGCCAATCATATCTCTTCTTTGGGCGTCCTGTAATAAACCCCTATGTACTTAACCGTAAAACCCCGGAAAAATAATATATACTTTGACGAGAAAAGCATTCCAACTGGTGCCAAGTACCACCCATGTCGGAAACCACCAGGAAACCCCTCACCCAATAGACACCCAATTCTCGTAAATTAATAGGGAAGTTACCAGGAAAAAGGACAGCCCCCAACTCTTATATTCACATAAATGACATATTGTTTGTTCTATGCTTGTGTAAGCGGGGGAATGGTCCCGCTATTGTGGGGAACTTTCCTGGCTTCTGCACTACCCCNCAAAACACCCCACTGAATGTTAGTAAGGGGGCAACAGTCCCCTTACACTTGCAGTTTGACATAATAAAGCAGCCTACGAGCTGCTGCTAGGTGTGACAGTTCTCGGACTGATCACCCCAACGTTGGTTTGTATTGCAATAAACTAGCCTCAGGCTTGCGTCTGTGAACTAAAATCAATGCGTGGGTGACTTTTTCCACAACAAAACTATTGCATATTTTTGCAGTTTAGTATTTATTATTCATCAATACTCAGAGGATATGTTCTCACATGTTTGCCTATTTAGTCACGTTAATAGTTGGTGTCCTGGATGACCTCTGCGGGTTCAGGGTTTTTATTTGTTTACTTGTTTGGTTCCAGGTTTACAAAATAACGAGCATTGAATTTGGTTATTTATATGCTAGATCCATCTCGGGCATGTATTTATAGATGTTTTGTTTTGTTATGTGTTCATATTTAATGTCAAAACAATAAAATTAAGGTTTAAAGAAGGCTCACTCATTCACACCATGGCTTCCCACTATCCTCATTCTTCCTATTTCTCATTGCAATGGGAGAACCACTGGCTACTAGGGTTAGAGAGACTGAGATAACATAGGGAATAACAACCAATGCAGCTGTGTCAATTTACACATGCTGAGGATCTGCCTAATTTACCTAAATAAATACAACTGAACAGGAGGTGCAAATGTAAAAAGTGCTGAGTATCTTCTTGCTATAACTCTGGAGGTCTGACAAGGACTTGGGTCCTTTCAGACCAGAACTGATTTATTGCCATATCAATCACCCTCTCTAAATCCTACATTTCTGGAGAGCTCTCCTCAGCGCCTCCTTGACCTCTTTGTTTCTCAGGCTGTAGATGAGGGGATTGATCAGGGGTGTAAAGACTGTGTAAAGGACCGAAAACACTTTGTTTGGGGCTCTGAGTGCACCGGAGTTTGGTAATATGTAGACAGTAATTAGGGTCGCATAGAAAATTGTAACCACAATAAGGTGGGAGGAGCAGGTAGAAAATGCCTTTTGCCTCCCAGTGGTAGAAGGGATTCTCAGGATGGTGGAGATGATATAAACATAAGATGTCAGGGTCAAAAGAAATGGAGGGACAGTGTCTATGGAGGCGAATATGAGGGTCACCAGGGTAACCAGACTGGTGTTACTGCAGGAGAGTTTAATGACTGGGGTGAGATCACAAAAAAAATGATCAATTTCATTAGGGCCACAGAATGCTAATTGTGACACCAAATATATTAATATGGTAATAAGTATGAATGAACTTATCCAAGATCCGGCTGCTAGCTGGATACAGAACCTGCCATTCATACAGGTGACATAGTGCAGCGGTTTACATATTGCTAAGTAGCGATCAAAAGACATCACAGCTAGCAGATAACACTCAGTGGTCAGTAGCAGAGCAAAGCAGTAAAACTGTATGATGCATTGGCTGACAGAAATGGTCCTGTTTCCAGTCAGGAGACTGGCCAGCAGCCTGGGCAGGATGGTGGAGGTGTAGCAGATTTCCAAGCAGGACAAGTTTCCCAAGAAGAAGTACATGGGGGTGTGAAGGTGCTGATCAGCCACAACTAGTGCAGCAATGAGCATGTTCGCAGCCATGGTGACTATGTAGATCACTAGAAAGAGCAGGAAGAAAAGAATGTGCAGTTCAGGGAGGTTCCCAAATCCCAGCAGGATGAATTCGGTGATAGACGTTTGATTTTCCTTTTCTCCTTTCTCCATGAGATGTACGTCGGTTTCCTCTTTCTCCTCTCTCCATGTGACATATCTAGTGATAGAGAAAAAGTAATAATTAGTTAGGGCGGATGCTGTACAATGAAGCTGGGTGGATTTCCCTCCATTTGATTCCATAATAATTCACACCACTGAGATCATTGTTTATATTGTTTCACAATAAAAAAAAACAAAAACAAAAAACCTGTGCCACACTCAAGTTTTGCTCAGAATTTTGGAACAGAGAACTCCCCCCATCTGCCTCTTCAATAAAGCAACAACATAGTTAACTGATCACTTTCTGCTCCTGCCCACAGGTTTTTGTTTTTTTCATGTACGGATTAATAGATTTTTAAGGCCCAAAAGAGCTATTAGCTCCTGTATAACACACACCATGGTTCCCCCAGTTTCCCCCACATTGAACTCAATACCAGTGTTTGGCTAACGGAGATCTTCTAGAAAAGCATCCAGGGCCAGATCTTTAAGGCTATTTAGCCACTTAGTAGGAATTTAAAAGAATCTAGACTCCCAAGAATTAGCAGCTTCAATGGGTGTTTGCCATCTCGATGCCTTTAAAAATCTGACCCTCCGTCTTGATTTGAAGGCATCAAGAGACAGGGAATCCACCACTGACCTTGGCAGTTTGTCCCACAGGTTAATCACCCTCACTTTTAAAAACATGTGTTTATTTATCATTTAATTTGGTCTGACTTTAACTTCCAGCCATTGTTTTTTGTCCTTCCTTTGTCCACTAGTTTCAAGAGCCTTTAGTACCTGCTCCTTTCTCTCTATTCACTGTAATCAAGTCAGCTCTCAGTCTTGTTTTTGATAAGCTAAAGAGTTGGGCTCTTTGAACTGTTTTTCACTTTGAAGCATTTTCTCCAGCCCATCATCATTTTTGTGTCTCTTTGAGTAACAATCATCTGTGATCTTGCAACATTCTTCTTAAAATGCGAACCCCAGAACTGGATGCAGTATTCCACTGCCTGTCTCACCAGTGCTGTATAGAGAGGTGATTACACTTTCCTGCTCGTTATTCCTCTGTTTATCCATCCAAGGATCACAGCTGCTCTTTTAGACATGGCATCATAACTTATTTTGAGTTGCACACCCACCTGTGACTCCTAAACTTATTTGATGGGGGATAAGGTCATACGGACAGACACTCTAGGACATGAATGTGATTGTATCCAGCTAGTGCCTGAAATGAGGGCGGGATACTGATCAGCAGCACAGAAGATGGGAGACTGTATAGAGGTTTCTGCCCAATGCACAAAGGAAACCTCCCAATCAGGCAGACATGCAGATTCCTCTCACTCTTATTGCCTTAGTGAACCATCAAGGAACACTAAACCCTCTTATTATTGGTCATGAATTGTGAACTATTAGTTACTGATCGATCAACTATAAAAGGAGCTGTAAAAACATACAACCAACTATTAGCTCTCAGCAGTTGCTTGACTGTCATGAGTCTGTTGGGGTGGAACTGCAGACCAGCTCTGTGTAGCAAAAAGAGCTGCAGTAAATTAGTACACTGCGCCACTCTCTCTGTTCAGTAATTTCAGGAACTCTAAAGGGATATGGCAGGGGGAAGAAAGGAAAGTGTACCCTTGTAAGGTTCTTAGATAACCCCATTACAGCACCACGACTCATAATACCTCTTGAGGTACAGCAATGCTGTTATCCACATTTTATGAATGGAGAGCTGAGGCAGAGAGCAAAAGAGCCAGATTTTGATGCTGTGGCAGAGCAGAAAAGAGAAGTCAGGTCTCCCAAACATCACCATAGTGCCCCAACCATTGGACTATCCTTGCTCTTGAGTGCAAGTTTGGAGCAGCAAATGACCAGGCAAAGTTTGTTATGCAGGTGTCGCTGCTTCCCAAGCTGTCAGGAAAGCCAAGCCCCATTCAGTTCATTTCTAATGTGCACCCCTTTCGTGTGTGGTGCTCAGCACCTCACAAGAAATGACGAGGGGCTTCAATTCTCATTGTAATCCATGGAGAAGATTCACAATAGGAGACATGTAGCATCTCCCAGGACTGGGCAGGGAAAGTGAACCTTAAGAAAATGATGTGCTGCCAAGCAGAAAGAGAGAGAGACAGACAGAAAGAATGGAAAAGAAGGATATATAGATAGAGGGATGTGTAAGGATAAGGGTTGGTAGAGCGAGGTTTTGGTTACAGAGACAGATAATTATTTAAAGGTTAGATAGATCTGTAAAGAACTCAACAGAGAGATGAACCCATAAATAAGTAGATAGATAGAGGGATGAGTAATTGGATAGATAGATAGATAGATAGATAGATAGATAGATAGATAGATAGATAGATAGATAGATAAGGGGCTTAACACATAGATCTTCCTTGTGTTTCATCCATTTCTCTAGCAGTATCATGATGGGATAGATGCTTAAGTCCTTATTCAGGCAAAGCTGTCAGGAAGTGAGGACCCTGTCTAATAGGAGTGTTCTTCTAAGTGAGGTAAAGTCTGAGGAAGAGTTTGAGGGTTTGCCCTGAGGCTGGTAACACTCACCTTTAATCCTCAGCATGAAGGAGTGACTTCTCCATCGATGGTGACTGGGTTTGGTCTCACAATCAGACCTGTCCTCTGCTCGGGAGACACTTATATGTTGCTGGGGGGCGGGAAGTCTCTCTCTCCTGTAGCCCAGCATGATTGTTTGCCTCACTCAAGCCCTTATATGACTCCTGCTCTGGATCCTTGAAGGGTTTATCAGGTACAGCAGCCGCCCCTTGGCCCTTCCTGCTTCTGGGATCTCCCTTGGACCCTGCTGCCAGTTATCTTTTACAATTATCTTCATAGGGGAATTAACACTGTGTTGTTCGTTAAAACAGTGTAACACCAAAGCTGATGCCACAAGTATTTGAATCACAGAGGAAATCTCCCCTTTTCCCCCATGTGCTGTGTCTGTCCCAAGAGCCCCTGAGACTGGGAAATAAATTTCCATGTCTTTAGTAATAAATTATGGCCATCCATAGATCTCAAAGCACTTTATACCGCATGGCAGTATCTTTATCCCCGTTATACAGATCTGGAAACTGAGGCACGGGAAAAGAAAGTGATTCCCAAAGGGTTGTGAAACAGGGCATTGGCATAGCTGGGTGTAGCTTCCAGGCTTCCTCAGTCAAAGTGTATCACCATGGCTGCTGGACCACACAGACTGAGAGCCTTTGTCTATTAACGTTCAAAGATTTCCATATGTGTGAGAGGGATTTGTATTGCTGCCCAGCCCTGTAGCATCTGAGCAAATTCAACGTAAGATTGACAGTAATAGCAAAATCTCTTCTTCATTTAATGCAGATGCTGGCTCTTTCCTCTTCTTGGGGTGGGGTGGGGACGAAGCCCTCTGCCTTGGGGTGGAGTTTTTGGTATTGATTTTTTCGATTATATTCATTCTATTTTTCTGGGTGGAGATTTGGTTGGGGTTTGGGGAGTACAAGGCGGAGTCATTTTATATTGTTAAATTCTATAGAATCATAGAATATTAGAGTTGGAAAAGACCTCAGGAGGTCATCTAGTCCAACCCCCTGCTCAAAGCAGGAACTACCCCAACTAAATCATCCCAGCCAGGGCTTTGTCAAGCCGAGCCTTAAAAACCTCAAAGAATGGAGATTCCACCACCTCCCTAGGTAATGTCCTGGTCAGCCCTGCAGCAATCACCAAAAGCACAAGTGATGTTATAATTGACTATGGTGACTCCTTAAGGACTCAGATAGAGACGGGATCCCCATTGCGCCTCGTCCTGCACACACACAGGGAGATAAACTCCCTGCCCCACAACATTTCCAATTGAAATAGACAAAAGGGGAGTTGGGAAACGAGAGACCGATGGCTTGGCTGAAACCCCACCTGAGATCACAATAAATATCAGAAAACAGGTGTTCTGATTTCTAGTCCAGCGCCTTACTTGCTGGAGCACAGTGTAAGACATGAGGGGTCACATAAACGCTCCATAGCTCAAGCATTAGAGCACTGGGCTTGTAAGCCAAGGGTATCTCGACAATTTGGGATATTTTGCAAAGACTAATGGAGAATCCAAGAAATACAGACAACAGGCTGCCACAAATGCAATAGGCTTCTGACAAGGTCAAAAGATTTAGGAATATTATTTAAAATACATTGGGGGGAAAGTGAGAAGGGGAAAAGAACCCAATCTAGTATATAATAACTGAATACATAACTGTTTTTTTACTGGGCTGGTTGGTCACTTGTTAGCTGGTTTGATTTTCTGCAGGAAAAGTGGATTCTGAAGAGATTACACATAGTGAATGTGTAGTTTGAACCAGAACCCATTTAAATCCAGCATTTTTCAGACTGAGGGTTTTCAGTTTTTTGGGGAAAAAAACTGTTTTATTTTAATTTTCTATTAGCAATATATATTATATATATGCTTGAGGGGATTAAAGATGATGGATATATATATCATCCATGACTTCTTCTAAACAGACCCCTGCCTTTGTTTAACGTGAGACTTTCAGAACATTTTCATAAGATTAGAAGAATTAATGGGGAAATCTAATAAATCCAGAATAGAACATTCTTATGATTATATCTCAAACCACCTTACAAGTATTCAGAAAATGTTTGAAGAATGATTTTAAAAGACTCAAGAGGAAAACAGAAAAAAACCCCACATTTTATTGCCACTTAATACTGAATAGTTCCCGGTCATGCCAACTGGTAATTTTTTAGTTCATTTGTTTTGTTGTGGGAAAGGTTGTGATGCACACAGGAAGAGTAGCCTGATGCAGAGCCCTGGAAGGTCAATGGGAACCTTTCCCTTGATTTCAGTGGGAATTGGACTTGTTCCTCAAATCTTCTTTGAAAACTCTGAAACTCAGCTGAGGGTTAATGTAAACAAATTCATAAAGATAGAGGCAGCATAGGAAAAGTAGGAACCAAATCCCAATGCAACTGAACAGCTGTTCCCTGGCATGCAGGAGGTGCTGGGAGAGTGGGGAAGGAGTTGATAAGTGGGGCCCGCAGACCCCCTGGGGTACCCTTAGGGTCCATGGATCCCAGTTTGAGAAAGACTGACTTAGATGGTTCCTTTCTGACTAGTGAAATGATTTATTCCCATTTCAATCAATTTCTCTGAATTCATAGGAATACCCTACATTTCTGCAGAGCTCTCCTCAGGGCTTCCTTGACCTCTTTGTTTCTCAGGCTGTATATAAGGGGATTGATCAGGGGTGTCAAGACTGTGTAGAAGAATGAAAACAGTTTATTTGGGGCTCTCAGGGCCCCGGTGTTTGGTAACATGTAGACAGTTATTAGGGTCCCATAGAAAACTGTAACCACGATAAGATGGGAGGAGCAGGTGGAAAAGGCCTTTTGTTTCCCAGTGGTGGAAGGGATTCTCAGGATGGTGGAGATGATATAAACATAAGATGCCAGGGTCAAAAGAAATGGAAGAACGATGTTTATGGAAGAGAAGATGAGGGTCGCCAGGGTAACCAGACAAGTGTCACTGCAGGAGAGATTAGTAACTGGTGTGAGATCACAAAAGAAATGATCAATTTCATTGGGGCCACAGAAGGCTAATTGTGACATAAAGGATATTAATATGGATAGAACGATGAGTGAACTTAACCAAGATCCAGCTGCTAGCTGCATACAGAACCTGACATTCATAAGTGTTGCATAGCGCAGGGGTTTACATATCGCTAAGTACCGATCATAAGACATGACAGCTAACATATAACATTCAGCAGTTGCTAGGAAACCAAACCAATAAAACTGAACCATGCAGCCCATAACAGAAATGGTTCTGTCCCCAGTCAGGAAAGTGGCCAGCATCCTGGGCAGGATGGTGGAGGTGTAGCAGATCTCCAAGCAGGACAAATTCCCCAGGAAGAAGTACATGGGAGTGTGAAGGTGCTGATCAGCCACAACTAGCGTTACAATTAGCATGTTTGCAGCCATGGTGACTATGTAAATCCCTAGAAACAGCAAGAAGAACAGAATTTGCAGTCCAGGGAGATTCCCGAATCCCAGCAGGATGAATTCTCTGATAGACGTTTGATTTTCCCCTTCTGCTTTCTCCATTCTCCATGTGCTGCAACTAGTGATTGAGAAAAAGTACCGATTTGTTAAGGAGTTTGCTGTACAATGCTGTGGTTTCCCTCTATCTGATTAATTACAAATTCAGTGTGCCAATGAAGATCAGGGTTTATATTCCCTCCCAACTGAGGAACGGCTTCTCACCCAGGTGTAGCACAGAGATAGGGATAGATTTTCCCCACCATCTCAGCCAAAGAGCAGCAACACAGTTAATGTCTCACTTTTCTACACCTGTTCTCAACTTCTTTCATTCATCAATGCATGGAGTTACAGGCCAAAAGGGACCATTAGCTCATCTCATCTGACATCCATTATAATACACACCAAAGAATGTCCCCAGTTAGTCCTGCATTGAGCTCAATTAATTGTGTTTGGCTAAAACATATTTTCAAAAAAAGCACCCAGAGCCAGCCATTTAAAGGTATAAAGGTCTAGTGGGATTTTCAAAGGCATCCAGGCAACTAAAACTCATTGATCTGAATGGGTATTAGGCAGGTAGCTACTTTTGAAAATCCAAGTAGGCACCAAAATACCTTTAAAATTCTGGCCCAGGGTGACTTGCTTAAGGCTATACAGAAAGGCAGTGAGAGAGCAGAGAATAGAACCCAAGTCTAGTCTAGAAACCAAAAGACAAGCTAGTGCCTTAAGCATTGGGCTACCCTTCCTCTTGAAAGCTAACATGGAGCATTAAATGGCCAGAGAAAGTTTGTCCCACTGGTGCCACTACTTAATCTGTAAGGATTTCCAGTCGCCATGCATTTCAAATGTAGAGCCCTTTCCTGTGTGGTGCTCAGACCCTCCCAGGAAATGCTGAGGGCCCTCTGCTCCCTCTGAAATTCATGCAGAAGACACGCAATAGAAGAGACATAGCATCTCACAAGTCTGGGGTGGGCAGGTGCATAGGAAACTGCACTACAAGAAGGGCTGGGTAGGCAGCTGAGAAACTGAGGAGAAAGGTGGAGAAAGGTCTCTGAGAAAGTGAAATGATGTCTAGGATAGGGAGACAGACAGATAGGGGGATGTGTAAGGTGATTGATGGATAGACAGAGGAGTTTTTATGGGAACAGTCAGAAGTTTAAGGAGATAGGTAGATAGATGTGTAAAGGACTCAGCAGAGATTTATAGATGTCTAAGTAAAAAGATAGAGGGATGTGAAAGGGGTTTGGTAGAGGGAGAGATAAAAAGACAGAGAGAGACTGTAGAAGAGGCTTGATATAGGGATAGATTTACAGGCTTAGAAGGGTGCATAAAGGGCTTGTTAGAGAGAGAGAGAGAGCTAGGTGAGGGGTGGTAGACAGATCTCCTTTGTCTTTCATCAACTTCTCTAGCAATAAATCATTATCACATTCTAAAGTCCTTACTCAGGCAAAGCTCCAGTGAGTGAAGACACTGACCAAGAGGGGTGCCCTCTGAGGAAGAGATTGAAGATTTGCCCTGTGACTGGTCTCACTCACCTTTAATCCTCAGCATGAAGCAGCGACCTCTCCATTGACGGTGACCAGGTCTGGTCTCACAGTCAGTCTTGTCCTCTTGGTTCTTGGACAGAGAGCTGCATGTTGCTGTTGGGATGGGTCTCTCTCCTGCTGCTCAGCATGCCAGTCTGCATGACACAAATCCTTAATGTCTCCTGCTCTGGATTCTTGCATCCTTTATTGGTGAAAGCAGCCTCCCCTGGCTACCTCTGCTGCTGGGAGCTCCTTTGGGCCTCCTGCTGGTGATCACTTAGAATTACCTTCATAGGGAAAATATTAACACTGTGCTGTTTTGTGAGAACAGTGTAACACCAAAGCTGATGCCTCTGGCATTCTCACCCCAAAGGAAATTTTCCCTTTCCCCCATGTGCTCTGTGTGTGTCAAGAACTCAAGAGAATGGGGGATAAGATTCCATACCTTTAATAGTAAAATCTAGTTCTAACAGGCCGTTTTCCATCCATGGATCTCAAAGCACACTACACAGTATGGCCAGTATATTTATTCCAATTGACTGATGAGGAAACTGAGGCACAGAGAATGGACATGATTTCCAAAGAGTCATGAAACAGCCACTGGCATAGCCGGAAATAGCCCCCAGGCTTCCTCCACCAATATGTCAGCCCTGTCTGCTTTGCCGCACAGATTGAGAGCTTTGTCTATTATCATTCATGGATGTTTTTCAAAGATTTCAGTGTGTATCTGAGGGATTTGTATTGCTGCCCATCACTGTAGTATCTGGGTAACTTCAACATCAAATCAATAAGCATAGCAAAGTTCCTTGTAGATTTAATGGAGTCTCTGTCTTGTGTTACTTTTTGGTGTGAAAACAAAACCCTCTTCTTTGGATTGAAATTTTTCAGTTTTGATGTTTTAGATTGTATTCATTCCTTTTTCCCTGAGTTGGTATTTGGTTGTGGGTTTGGGGATAGAAGGGGGAGTGATTTTATATTGCCCCAGCAGAAATCACCAAAAGCACAAGGGCTGTGATTATTTGATGCTGGTGACTCCTTAAGGACTCAAATAGAGATGGGGGGGGGGGGGGCATTGTGCAGAGTGCTACACACACAGAGAGGAAGTGTCTGGCCCTGTCCCAAAAACTTGCACTTGACATAGACAAAGGGGAGTGAGAAGGGAAAGATACAATGGTTTGTCCAAGACCCCACTTCAGGCCAGAGCAGCAAACAGAATCCAGATCTCTTGGTTCACTGTCCAGTGCCTTACCCAATGGAGCACTGTGTAAGATTCAAGACATTTAAAAAGGCTTCAGAACTCAGGCATTGGAGTCCAGCACTCGTAAATCCCAGGTTATGTGTGCTAATCTCACTGAAGTTTCTTGCCTTTTTTTTTAGAAGGCCTTGTGCCCTCACCGGGGGTTGAAATGCCCAAGGACTGTGGTTGGGGGAGTGAAAGATGTGAAGGTAATTAAACAGTGGAAAAATTTACCAAGGGTCATGATGGATTCTCTATCGCTGGAAATTTTTAAATCAAGATTGGATGTTTTTCTAAAAGACATGCTCTAGGAATTCTTTGAGGGACTACATCTACACTACAAACTTTGGTCAATGCAAGTTACTTTGGCATAAATCCTTTATAGATACTATGTTGCTTGTGTTCGTGCATGCTTGGCTCCTTGCGTACACCCCAGGATTGCTTGTGTCAATCCACAATGCTATACACCATGAGTAGGTATCCTGCTGTTCAACTCACCATCATCCAGCTCACTGTCTTTTGGGAAGTTTTGGCAATGCATTATGGGGCAGAAATGAGTCAAGCAGGGGTGACTGGGAGCAAGAGTCGACTTCTCACCATGCAATTTCTCCATTCTGTAATGCCCTCCATATCCCATCATTTTCACACCTTTCTTAAAAATACAACAATCCTGCACAACCCTTCTCTCTCTCTGACATCTCTGACAGAAGCACATAAACTGCACAGCTCTGCACTGTTGTCACGACTGTTGCAAACAGACGATGCACGTGTGATGGGTTGGATCACAGAAAGCCCTTTGGGACTGCCACCTGATGTCCTTAGACTACCTGTGAACCTGTTTTCCCTGCCACCTTGGGACTTCAGTGCCCTGCCTGGTTTGAGCCAGACACACTAGCCTGCTACAAACACAGACCCAGGTCTGAACTACGTCCCCCAAAAGCTGCAGGGTTAACTGAAAACAGCTTAAGAAGTGCTCCTGTCTCCAGCACTCAGATACCCAACTCCCAATGGGGTCCAAACCCCAAAAAATCTATTTTACCCTGTATAAAGCTTATACCAGGTAATCTCATAAATTGTTCACCCTCTATAACACTGATAGAGAGAAATGCACAGCTGTTTACCACCCCTCCTCCCCCCAGGTATGAATACATACTCTGGGTTAATTAATAACTAAAAAGTGATTTTATTAAATACAAAAAGTAGGATTTAAGTGGTTCCAAGTGTAAGCAGAGTCAGAATGAGCTCTATCCTGACATCTGATGGTGAGCTGTGGAAAAGGACTTCGGGGGCTGATCTCGTTTGCATGGGCACACCCACCCTGCCTAGCATGATGGGACTGTTTGCCCAAATGGTCACTTTGGCTGCTGTGGGATCCCCAGTCTCTTTGTTATTGGGGCAGGAGTAATAAAGTGGTGTTATCCTGGTTATGTGAATCAAGGACTGTAGAACTGTACTTGGCATTTTATGATGGAGGGACTCGCCTTCAACTAAGTAGCACTCACTGGGCAAGGGACATGGGTTCCAAAGTCCAGGGAATTGAGAGAGAGGGCATGGTGTGGTGTGGTGTGGTGTGGTGTGGTGTGGTGTGGTGTGGTGTGGTGTGGTGTGGTGTGGTGTGGTGTGGTACCCTTCTGAGGGTCCTAAGCACTACTTGACTGCTTCTCTTCTTCTTCTTCTTCCTCCTCCTCCTCCTTTTCACAGTGTAATAACAGAGCTAGTTTTGACTCTGTTAGGAGTCTTGTTACATACTGCAGAACTGAAATCACTAACACCTTGCTCTAAGCATTAGATCTATTCTAGGCTAGTGGTTCTGAGTGCACCAGCACTGAGGCTCTCCTCACCCTCAGAGATGTTGCAAGATATTTCTTTTACAGACTAGTCTCCTTCTAGTCTGGGTCCAGTAATTGCTCACACCCCTCTGGTTACTGTCCTTTGTTCCAGTTTCTTTCAGGTATTCTTTGGGGGTGGAGAGGCTACCTCTTGAGATAGCTGAAGACAAAATGGAGAGGTCTCCCAGGGCTTTATATAGTTTCTCTATTGTAGGTGGAAATGCCTCCCTCCCCCTGTGTAGAATCCCCTCTACAAGATGGAGTTTTGGAGTCACCTGGGCAAGTCACATGTCCATGCATGACTTTCTCTACAGGAAAGCTCAGATGTGGATTCGCATCTATCAAAGTCTATTGTCACCTTAAGTGTTTCTTGATTGGGCACTTACTGAGAATAGTCTTTTCTCGAGAAGCTGACCAAATGCTTCACTGAGGCTACTTAAAATCAAACATGTACACAGCCAATATTCATAACTTCGAATACAAAAATGATACATGCAAAACAAATGGGATGAATATATTCAATAGATCATAGCCTTTGCAGAGATATGTTACATGGCATATGTAGCATCAAACATATTCCAGTTATGTCATATATACATTCATAAGCATATTTCTATAAAGCATTATAGAAGCAGGGAAATGTAACAATTTCATGGAGGACAGATTGCTGTGGGACATAGTGCAAATCAATTTAACATTGTTGGTAGCATTCGCAGAGCAGTGGTAGATCATAGAGTCATAGAATCATGGAATATCAGGGTTGGAAGGGACCTCAGGAGGTCATCTAGTCCAACGTCCTGCTCAAAGCAGGACCAATCCCCAACTAAATCCTCCCAGCCAGATGGTGGAGTGCAGCTTCTGGACCCAAGAAACGAGCACTGACTGGTGGGATCTGTAGCATTTTATCTCAAGTTAATTTAGTTAATTACACTAATTTAGTATTAAGTAATTTTGTATTATATTACCATGGTTCTGTGTCTGTTGGCTACAGTTTCAAGCTCAGATTGAAAGGTAACTCTGTCATTTGTCTCAGATCTAGTCTCCAAGAAAACACAAAGAGCAAGGAAAGTAACACAAGCCATTCACAAGAAAAATGTCTAGCCTGCCTTATCCATTTTATTAAAGTTACCAGCACGGTTATGATTATCTAAGCATATAAAATTCCTAAAAATACCCATGCATACATCATGCTCACATCCTCCTAGAAAATCTTAGGGTCTGAGGGGTTCCTCAATAATTGATCATCAATAGAGAGATGGTTCCTGATGGAGTTTTCCTGAAGTTAACTCATTTTTCCCATTCAGGGCACCATCTTTTATAACGTGATTCTGACAGGGCCGGTGCAACCATTTAGGCGACCTAGGTGGTCACCTAGTGCGCTAGGATTTGGGGGGCACCATTTTCTTTGGCAGCGACCGCGGCAGCTGGATTTTTGGCCTTCCAGGTCGCCGCCGGCATTTAGGCGGAGGGAGCTGGGGCGGTGGAGTGCAGGGAGGGCCGCCTGAAGCAAGGAGGGGGCGGCACGCAGGAGAACTCTCCGCCCCAGCTCACCCCTGCCCCGCCTCCTCCCCGAGCACCCCCCCGCGGCAGCTTCCCCCCTACGCCCTGAGGCGCCCCCACAGAGACACCCCCACATGACAGCAGCTACCCACCCCCCACCCTGAGGCACCCCACCCGCCCCAACTCACCACTGCCCTGCCTCCTCCCCGAGCACGCCATCACTACTTCACTTCTCCTGCCTCCCAGGATTGCAGCGCCTAAGCTGATTGGCATGCTCGGGGAGGAGGCAAGGGAGGGGTGAGCTGGGGCGGGGGGTGTGCCTCAGGGTGGGGAGCTGCCGCGCGGGGGTGCCTCAGGGCAGAGGCGGGGAGCTGCTGCGGTTGGGGGGATGCCTCAGGACGGAGGAGGGGGGGTGGCACGGGGGGGGGGGGGGGCGCCTCGGGGGGGGGGCTCGGGGACAGGGGGGGCGCAAGGTGGAAGTTTCTCCTAGGGCGCGAAACATCCTTCCACCGGCCCTGGATTCTGACTATAGATAATATACTGCACATGTGCATGCAAGAATCAACCCTCTTTTTTCTTATCTGTATTGTGTCCCCCAAGAATATTAGGCTATTCTGTTTTTCACAAGAGGTTTAAAGTCCCTTTTATTCTCATTAGCATTTATGCACAGCATGTACCCTGAGGTTAGGGCATGTGTTAGAAAAATGTGACTATCTGGTATCTTATAATCAAAAATGAATCTTGCAGTTAATTTTTCGCAATACCACTCATTGGCACATCTTTTCCCATAACCTTATGGCATCAGGATATACTTTGGTCACTTACTTATGTCAAGTATTTCTTAAACGTAAGGCCTAGTATAGCTAAGCTAAAATCTTGCAGGCCTCAGCCTGTAGGCCTTGCATTTCAGCCATACTCACTTAGATACCTAATGCATACTTCTCCCTTCTGACTACTGATCAATCTTATCCTTCTATAATCCTACAATTTAAATCTATTCAATGTACAATGATTACATATGACATGACAAGTTAGTTAATCATCACATCACACAATAAATGAATGATCAAATGAAGCAATTGCCTACAGATTGCTTCATAATGCAGGTTAGAGGTGACAAGCAGTAGCTGCAAAACTTACAGAAGCAGAAGGCCACATTCCGGATCTGTGCTGAGCTCGCCCCAGCCCTCAGCCACCAGAATGAATGCTGCATTGGCAATTGAGAGGCAACTGGATTGTTTCCGGACAGTGGGAAATCATTTTGGAGTTGGAAAATACGCAGTGGGGGTCATTGTTATGCAAGTGTGCAGGGCCACAAATCATCTCCTGCTACACACGAGTGTGACTCTCAGTAATGTGCAAGACATAGAGAATGGATTTGCAGCAATGGGGTTCCCGAACTGCAGTGGGGCAATAGATGGCATACGTATCCCTGTTTTGGCACCAGCCTACCTTGCCACATAGTATAACAACAGAAAGGGCTACTTGTCTATGGTTGTGCAAGCATTGGTGGATCACCAGGGATGCTCCACTGACATCAGTGTTGGCTAGTCAGGGAAGGTGCATGACACTTGTATCTTTAAAAGCACAGGACTGTTCAGAAAGTTGCAAGCAGAGACTTTTTTTCCCCAACCAGCAGATTACCACTGTCAAGGTTGAAATGACAGTAATGATCCGGGGATCGAGTCTGCCCCTTGCTCCCCTGGCTCATTAAGCTGTCCAGTGGCCACTTTGACAGCACCAAGGAAAAATTCAACTACCAGCTCAGCAGGTGCAGAATGACCTTTGAAGGGCTTTTGGTAGATTGAAGAGGCAACGCCACTGCTTGCTCACAAGATTGAACCACTGTGAGAAAAATATCCCAATGGTTATAGCTGCTTGCTGTGTCCTGCATAAGATCTGTGAGGCAAAGCGGGGTGAGGGGGATGCCACAGGGGTGGCGGGCAGATGTGGAGTGGTGGTCTGCTTAGTTTGAACAGCCAGACACATGGGCAATTAGAAGAGCACAGTGCAGAGCTATGAGGAGGAGGAAGGCCTTGAAAGAGCATTTTAACAAGGAGCCACAGTGACACATTGTGGAAGTGGCGCAGGCCGAGGGACTTACTGGCCACCGCTTCCAGCAGCCCCCATTGCCCTGCAGCCAGAGGGAGCCGCGATCGGCTGGACCTGCAGACGTCTGAAATAAATTAAAGGAACAGAACGTAACATGGGGAAAGAACATCCTTGTCCATTTTGGCTTCATATACAGCAGCCATGGCTCTCACAGATCAGTGTATGTGAAGCTGTGGGTGTCCTTACTGTCTTCCTGGGTAAAGCGGTAGGGATATGAATGCGGCTTCTGCTGCCATATGTAAATGTTGAGCTAGGATGTAGGGAGGTTTGCAATGGAATTCTCCGTTGACTGCAAGGGAGGCCAGACCATGACTGTTGAATCTGTAGGTCCACAAGAATCTGCAGCATCTGTATTTGCTGCTGGATAAACCCCATTATGTCTTGGGGCATCTCCCTCTGCTTTTCCTGCTTGGACTCCTGTGCCTTGTAGCCCACAGAGCTAGCTTAGCCTTTTTATTTTATGTAGCAGTAATGCAAGGAACCTACAGGTCTCTCTCCTGTAAGACATTGGCTTAGGCAACTTAGCATAAATAAAGTAGGCCTACGAACCTTAGCATGTATCAAATGGCCTGACTGTTACACTAGATTTTGGGGAACTGGGAATAGCTTGCTCAAGAGAGGGAATTGGTACATAACGATATCAGGCAACCACAGGACCACTGAACTGATACTGGGCTTAGATATTTTAGGATAGAATCATTGGCTGATGTTTACCCGCAAACTTGCTTTAGCAATAGGTGACGTATATGATAATGAACTAAAAGGCATGAATAAAGGTACCCCAAAATGATGAGGGTGGGGAAGTTAGATATGGACATGGGAGGTTGGGCATCTGAATGAATAGTCATGATAGTATCCAGGCCCTCTAACAGGTCAAGCCGCTATGTAGCAGGGGCTAGCTTTTCCATCACTGACTCTTCATGGTTATCATCTACCACCAATCTCTGGCACTGGGCATCTGGACAATCGGACTCATTTGTCTTGCCAGGGACAGGGCTGACCCTGTGTCTCTTTCCACCAGGTCCCCAAGGAAGGGTGTGAGTATATATTGAGCAAGGGATGACACCAAAGATATTCCTCATACTATATTACTGCTTTTTGTTTATGTGGTTTGGAGCTTTCTTGTCTTTACTAACGGTGATAATAAAAATGGCTAAGACATTGCTATGCTCTCAGTGCAAATGTCTTTGCTGTACATCCCAGAGTTCCCCATATGCTAATGAACTTCTTAACAATTAGCAACCAATACAATTATAAACTGTTAACAGGGCCGGATTAATGCAGGGGCTCTAGGGGCTGCAGCCCAGGGCCTCAGGCTAATGGGGACCCCGCAACGGGCCCGCTGACGGGGTGGTAAAGAGGACAAATGCCCAAAGGCCGTAGTCCCAAGGGCAGTGCAGTGAGACTAAGGTGGCTTTCTGTCCGCCCTCACTCCACACCGCTCCCGGAATCAGCCAGGGCATCCCTGTGGCCCCTGGGTGGGGTATTTTTCCACAAGCTGCAGGCAGCAGCATGCCATGGAGGCCCTCCTGCCCCCCCCCCCCCCCAGGAACCACTTCCAGAGGGGTGTGCCAGTCACTTTCAGAAGCCGCCTGAGTTAAGGGCCAACCCCCTGACCCCCTCCTGCACCTCCACTCCCTACCCCCACCTAAAGCCCACACACCCTCCCGCATCCAAACTCCTTCCCAGAGACCGCATCCCCTTGGACAGGGGCCCCACAAAATCCCCGGGCCCCCAGGAGAGTTAATCTGTCCCTGACAGTTAAAGAATCAGGCTACATCCATTCTCCTGTCAGTTTCTTTCCCTTCTCCAGGCCGTCTGCAATGTTCACCCTCCAGGCCCTCTGTAGGCGGGCCGATGCAGCCTTGGCTTGCAGGATCTCGCTGAATATGTCATCCTGAGTCCTCTTCTTTCTCCTCCTTACCTGGCCCAGGTGTTCTGAGACATCCCTAGTGACACTTCTGCTTCACAGTGACCATGCACAGCCCCACTCACCAATCCCAGCCATGAGTGAGTATGGCCCACTGGGGGTGAGAAGGGTGGGGGGGATGTAGTGGTAATTGTTTGGTTGCATGAAACTATGTGTACAGGGCAAGGGCACTGAATACTGGCATCATTTTCAACAGTTGGCGGTGATTTTAGCTTATGGTAAAAAAGTCTCAGAGAGCACAGCTGCTGCTGGCATGCTGAAGCTACCCAGGGCTGTATGCTGCTAGCCTATTAACGCAATGGCACCTGCTGAAGTCATCGCCAACTGGGGTGGGAAAGTGTCCTAGTGGTGAGGAAGAAATGAGGCTGCCATCCCTAGAAACCTTCAGGAGAGGGTTGCAGAGTACCTCCATGAACGTTGCCTTGAGATCTCTCAAGAGGGTTCAAGGGACATCCCCGTGTACATAAACAAACATATCCACATGGTCTGCCTTGATCTAACTCCATAGGTAAATAAGAAGCAGATAACAACTCTACCTTCCTTGGATGTACTGCTACTTCTTCTAGTCCAAGTAAATTCATAAAAAGTCTAAAGCTATGTCCTGCTAAGTGCGGGGCAGGGGCATCATTGATACATGATTGTTATAGGAAATCCATTCACACACTTACAGATGCGCCGACTTCGCCAGTTCCTGGGGGTGTGCTCAACCCCTGCTCCACCCCAGGTCTTGCCCCCACTCCACCCCTTCCCACAAATCCCCACCCCACCCCTGCCTCTTCCCACTCGCATCCCTTTCCACCCCCTCCCTTCTCTCTTCCTGCCCCTGCTCGTCCCCTTTCCTCCCTGCCCCAATGCCACCTGACTGTTGCTAAACAACGGGCAGGAGGCACTGGGAGGGAGGGTGAGGAGCTGATCAGCAGGGCCCACCAGCAGGTGGGAGGGAAGGGGAGGGGAGGAGATGATCTAGGGGGCTGATGGTGGGTGCTGAGCATCCACTATTTTTTTCTGTGGGTACTCCAGCCCCAGAAGACACCAGAATTGTTGTCCAGGCACACTTACTCGAGATGCCTTCATCTGTACTGCCAGGACTGACTGGACTGTGGTGGGGTTTCAAACATGTTCTGGCTCACAGCATAGCTGGACCCCCTGTTCACATGTCACCCCCTCATCCACCTCCTCTTCCTCCTTGCTTTTTATGGCAGTGCCCTGTGACTCTGGCTCCTCTGAGGTATCCATGGTGGTGTGTGGGGTAGTGATGGGGTTTTCCCCAAGTATCTCATGTAGCAATTTGTATAAGCAGCAGGTCAGTGGCGTAGTGTTGGATTGACTGTTGGCCTCCCTGGTCTTCTTGTATGCCTGGCACAGTTCTTTCTTTCAATATAAGGAAGAGTTGCAGATATTAGCTGGCTTATGTTGGTGATGTACAGATATTGGCTTCTATCACAAGAATTCCAAACAGTTTTTAACTTTGTGTCATCTCAGCAATCTGGGATCATTTCCAAAGACTAAAACTGCTAATGGAGAATCCAAGATAGGAAGAAAACATGATACCACAAATGGAATAGGCTGGTGACAATGTTAAAAGGCTTAGATTATTATTTCAAAAAATATGCAACACAGAAAAAAGGAAGAGACAAAACTCAACCCATTATTTTATGACAATACATAACCATATTTTGACTGGACCAGCTGGTCACTTGTTAACTGGTTTGTTTTTCTTAGGAAAAGTAGATTTCTGAAGATATTACACATAGTGGATGAATAATCAGAACTAGAGTGAATTTAAAATCAACAGTTTTCAGACTGAGGGTTTTCAGTCTTTTGAACAAATCCTGAAAAAAAAGTAACTTTCCATAGGGGACAAAAAAAATTCCGCCATCTTTTCTAAACAGATCCCGCCTTTGTTTCACTGGAGACATTCAAAGCATTTGTCTGAATGAAATAATAAACGAAGAATATAATAAATATAGATTAGGAAGTTCTCATAGTTATAGCTCAAACACCCTAACAAGTGTTCGGAAAATGTGTCAACAAATACATAAAAATGCAAGAGGAAAACAGAAAATAAAATTTATTATCACTTAATACTCAACAGAAAACAGTCGAGCCAACCGGTAAGTTTCTGGTATATTTATTTTGCAGTTGGAAAGGTGATGATGAACTGAGGATGAATAGCCTGATTTAGACCCACAGAGGCCAATGGGAACCATTCTGTTTACTTGAGTAGGTGTTGGCTTTGTTTCTTAAATTTTCTTTGAAAGCCCTCAAACTTAACTGATTATTAATGTCTACAAATCAATAAAGATACAGGCTGGGGTTTTCAAGGCATCTTAACAAATTTAGATGCTCAACTCCCACTGTCTTTCAACAAAGATTGGATGCCAAGCTGCCAACCCCACCTTTGAACATTATAGGGTTAGACACTTTCCTCACTCTTCCTGTATCTCCTTGCAAAACAAAAACCGTGGGCAGCCAGAGGTAGAGAGACTGAAATAATACTGGGAATATAAAAAAGAATGCTTTAATCTCCCATCATGCACTTGACTGTATTTTTTATTTAGGCAAAGACAGCTGGAGCTCAGGATGGGATTTTAAAAAAAAATATTTAGAGGAAGATAATTGCCTGGTTCAAATTGCATTGCACTGTAGAAATGAATGGCCCTCTAGAAATTGACACTGGCTGAGGATCTGCCATTGTTTACCTAAATAAATACAACTTTAAAAATAAAATCCTCTGTATCTTCTTCCTAAAACTCAGGATGCTTTGACTGATAAGAACGTGGACCATGTAGATGGTTCATTCCTGACTAATGATTTGATTTATTCCCATTTCAATCAATTTCTCTGAATTCATGGGAACACCCTATACTTCTGCAGAAATTTCCTCAGGGCCTCCTTGACCTCTTTGTTTCTCAGGCTGTAGATGAGGGGATTGATCAGGGGTGTCAAGACCGTGTAGAAGACAGAAAATACTTTGTTTGGGGCTCTGAGTGCACCAGTGTTTGGTAACATGTAGACAATCATTAAGGTCCCATAGAAGATTGTAACCACAATAAGGTGGGAGGAGCAGGTGGAAAATGCCTTTTGCCTCCCAGAGGTGGAAGAGATTCTCAGGATGGTGGAGATGATGTAAACATAAGATGTCAGGGTCAACAGAAATGGGGGAACAGTGTCTATGGAGGAGAATATGAGGGTCGCTAGTGTCACCAGACTGGTGTCGCTGCAGGAGAGATTGATCACTGGGCTGAGGTCACAAAAGAAATGATCAATTTCATTAGGGCCACAGAAGGCTAATTGTGACACCAAACACATTAATATGGTAAGAACTATGAATGAACTTAGCCATGATCCAGCTGCTAGTTGGATACAGAACCTGCCATTCATACGGGTGACATAGTGCAGGGGTTTACATATCGCTAAGTATCGATCATAAGACATCACAGCTAGCAGATAACACTCAGTGGTCACTAGGAAACCAAACAAATAAAACTGCACAATGCAGCCTGTAACAGAAATGGTCCTGTCCCCAGTCAGGAAACTGGCCAGCATCCTGGGAAGGATGGTTGAGTTGCAACAGATCTCCAAGCAGGACAAATTTCCCAGGAAGAAGTACATGGGGGAGTGAAGGTGCTGATCGGTCACAACTAGTGCTACAATGAGAGTGTTTGCAGCCACGGTGACTATGTAGATCACTAGAAACAGCAGGAAGAAAAGAATTTGCAGTTCAGGAAGATTCCCAAATCCCATCAGGATGAATTCTGTGACAAATGTTTGATTTCCCCCTTCTCCTTTCTCCATGAGGTGTGTGTAGGTTTCCACTTTTGCCATTCTCTGTGTGATGTAACTGGTGATTGAGAAAAAGCAATAATCATTTAGAGAGTTTGCTGTATGGTTAAGACTCAATCAATTTCCTTCCATTTGTTTCCATAAAAATTGAGATTGCAAATTTGATTGGAGTTTATATCCTGTGTCAGCCAAGGGACTGCTTCACACCCAGATATTGAATAGGGCAGTGACTCTCAACTGGGGTACCGATACCCTTGGGGGTAAGCAGAGGTCTTCCCGGGGGTACAACAACTAATCTAGATATTTGCCTAGCTTTACAACAGGCTAAATAAAAAACTAGTGAAGTCAGTACAAACTACAATTTCAAACAGACAAAATGAGAAAGTCAGCAATTTTTCAGAAATAGTGTTCTGTGACACTTTTGTATTTTTATGTCTGATTTTGCAAGCAAATAGTTTTTAAGTGAGGTGAAACTTGGGGTATGCAAGACAAATCAGACTCCTGAAAGGCGTACAGTAATCTGGAAAGGTGGAGAACCACTGGCATAGGGTATTGGGATACAGATTCCCCTCCAGCCCACCCAAAGAGCAGCAAAACTGTTAATTTATTACTTTTCTACTAGGACTGTAGATTATTCGCAGTTAACTCAAAAAATTAGTCGCAATTAATTGCCATTTTAATTGCAATGTTAAACAATAGCATACAAATTAAACTTTATTAAACATTTTTGGATGTTTTGGTACATTTTCAAATATATTGATTTCAATTACAACACAGAATACGAAGTGTACACTGCTCACTTTATATTATTATTTTTATTACAAATATTTGCACTATCCAAATTATAAACAAAAAAATTGTATTTTTTAATTCACCTCATACAAGTACCATAGTGCAATTTCTTTATTGTGAATGTGCAACTTACAAATGTAGATTTTTTTTTGTTACATAACTGCACTCAAAAACAAAACAATGCAAAACTTTAGAGCCTAAAAGTCCACTCAGTCCTATTTATTGTTCAGCCAATTGCTAAGATCAACAAGTTTGTTTACATTTACGAGAGACAATACTGCCCACTTCTTATTTACAATGTCACCAGAAAGTGAGAACAAGCGTACACATGGGACTTTTGTAGCCGGCATTGCAAGGTATGTACATACCAGTTATGCTAAACATTCATATGCCCCTTCATGCTTCGGCCACCATTCCAGAGGACATGCTTCCAAGCTGATGACACTGGTTAAAAAAAGTAATAGGTTAATTAAATTTGTGACTGAACTCCTTGGGGGAGAATTGTATGTCTCCAGCTCTATTTTATCTGCATTGTGCCATATATTTCATGTCAGAGAAGTCTTGGAAGATGACTCAGCACATGTTCATTTTAAGAACACTTTCTCTGCAGATTTCACAAAACACAAAGAAGGTACCAATGTGAGATTTCTAAAGATAGATACAGCACTTGACTCCAGGTTTAAGAATCTGAAGTGCCTTCCAAAATCTGAGAGGTACAAGGTGTGGAGTATGCTTTCGGAAATCTTAAAAGAGCAACACTCCAACACAGAAACTACAGAACCTTAACCACCAAAAAAGAAAACCAACTTTCTGCCTGTGGCATCTGACTCAGATGATGAAAATGAGCATGCGTCGGTCCGCACTGCTTTGGATTGTTATTGAGCAGAACCCATCATCAGCATGGATCCTCTCGAACGGTGGTTGAAGCATGAAGGGATATATGAATCTTTAGCGCATCTGGGAAGTAAATATCTTGGGATGCAGGCTACAAAAGTGCCATGATAATACCTGTTCTCAGTTTCAGGTGACATTGTGGACAAGAAGCAGGCAGCATTATCACCTGCAAATGTAAACAAACTTGTTTGTCTGAGTGATTGGTTGAATAAGAAGTAGGACGGACTGGACTTATAGGTTCTAAAGTTTTATATTGTTTTATTTTTGAATGCAGTTATTTTTCTACATAATTTGACATTTGTAAGTTGCACTTCCATGATAAAGGGATTGCACTACAGTACTTGTAATAGGTGAACTGAAAAATACTATTTATTTTGTTTTTTAAAATGTACATATTTGTAATAAAAATAAATGAAAAGTAAGCACTGTACACTTTGTATTCTGTATTATAATTGAAATCAATAGATTTGAAAATGTAGAAAACATCCAAAATATTTAAATAAATGGTATTCTATTATTGTTTAACAGTGCCATTAATGGCATGATTAATCACAATTATTTTTTGTAATTGCTTGACAGCCCTATTTTCTACACCTGTCTCAACTTCTTTCATTCGTCAATGTATAGATATAAAGACCAAAAGGGATAATTATATCATCTCGTCTGATGTCCACTAGGACACATGGCAAAGAACATCCCCAGTTAGCCCTGCACTGAGCTCAACTAATTGTGTAGGGTTAAAACATATTTTCCAGAAAGCTTCCAGGGCCAAATTTCAAACATATTTGTGTGAGTTGTGGGAGTTTCGAAAGCCTCCGGGAAACTTGATTTAAATTCATTAATTTATTTATATTTATTTTATTATTTAATATTAATAATTAATTAATTAAATTGAGTTAAATAGGTTTTAGGTAGCTAAATGCTCTTAAAATCCCATTAGGTGACTAAATACCTTTGAAAATCTGGCCCAGACTGACTTGCTCAAGGCTATACAGGAAGGCTGTGGTATATCAGAGAAGAGAAACTAAGGGCTAGTGTACACTAGAATCATTACAGCGATACTGCTGTACCGATGTAGTTGCACCGCTGTCGCGTTGCTAGAATGTAGATGCTCTATGCCACCTCCCCAAGCTATGTTGGCAGAAGAGCTTCTCCTGCTGACATAACGTTGTCCACACTGGTGCTTAGGCATGGGCGGCGCATGAATCCCCTCCCCCCATTTGGGGAGGCTAGCTCCCTGTCCTGCCCCTTCCACCTAGGCCCCACCACTACCCCACCCCGCGCACTCTCGCTCCCAGGGGCCAGAGAAGCCCAAAGCCACCCTCCACAGCCAGAGAGATCCAGCCCACCCACCCAAGCCACCCCAAGCCCTGGCCCACCCAAACCGCCCTAAGCCCCAGCCAACCTGCCCACCTGAGCTGGCCCCAGTGCCTGCCCATCCAAGCCGCCCTGTGCCCCGGCCACCCAGAGGCTCTGAACCCCGCTGTGGCTCATGCCCGGCAGGGAGCATCAGCGGAGGTTTAGAGAGGCTTGTCCTCCCTCAGCCCCTATTATGTGCCACCCATGCACATAGGTCGGTGTAATTTATGATGCTCAGGGCGGTGACTTAATCACATCCCGAGCGACATAAATTATACCAAAGTAAGCACTAGTGTGTACAAGCCCCAAGTCACCCAATGACAGACGAGTGCCATAATCACTGGAGTATCCTTCCTCTTAAAAACTGAGATGGAGCAATAAATGGCCAGGCAACGTTTGTTACACAGATGCCCCTGCTTCCTAATCTGTAAGGATTTCCAGTTGCTATTCAAGGCAATGCCAATTTACTAGGTGGCCTATAGAAATGATACATGTTTATGTTCTACAGAAAGGCATTGAAATGTAAACAGATCCAAAATGCACTTTCCTAAAAAAACAGGCGCGACAATAGCCAAGGCTTTCTAAAATATGAGTAAAGTGAATGGGGACAACTCAAGACAAGTTAGAAATATCTTAGGATGGAACCCCTGGTCCTGGTGTAAGTAGGTTTTGGTCTTGATTGGCTTTGACGAGTCTTTTAAATAAATGCTAGTGGTTTTGAAAATGCTATCCATATTGGTAGCTCTTCATATGGGAATTACACAGATGTTAATTAAGACAATGTTTACTATAAAAAAACAATGAGAAACTAGGAAATAATTAACTATGGTAGCAGAAATACAGGTATGGCAAAAGGCAGACTGAATGTTAGTTTATCAAGGGGCATGATTATAAGTGATTACATGAATGGTAATAGTCTAATTTTACATTAGACATGCCCATTAAGATATGGTGAGAGAAAGCATCACCCCGGAAGGGTGTCATTTCATTTTAGAGTGTGCGTATATAATCCCGCATGTGACTATATTGCAATACCTGCTCGCTTTAGCTAACCAGTTTATTCTAAATAAAGCTTTTAATTGTTTCGCTCATTGTGCCATTCCCAGTGCTCCAGTAACCTGAATTATCCATCACCGCCCTGGAGGCTCAAACCTTAAAGAATTCAGGTTGGTTTTATTGTTTATCGTTGAACTACTAACTGGGAATAGATAAATCTAAGGTTACAACACCCCATTCCTACATGGTGCTCAGTACCGCCAAAGAAATGATGCATGCCCTCAACTACCTCTGCAATCCAGGGAGAAGATACTCAGTGGCAGACTTGTGTCATCTCCCAAGACTGGGCTGAGGAGGTGCATAGGAATCAGCCCCACAAGAAAGTCTGGAGAGGTGCCTGAGAAACTGAGGTGGAAAGTTCCCTGAGAATGAGATGAGATGTTAGGGAGAGAGAGACGGGCAGAGAGCAGGAGTGTGAAGGACAGATAGACAGGGATGTGTAAGATGATGGATAGACAGACAGAAGGGTGTTTATACGGGGTAGATAGATGTTTAAGGGGATAGAAAGAGAGAGAAATGTGTAAAGGGTGGATAGAGGGATTATTAGGGATATATAGGGGGATTGTTTAAGAGGTTCAATAGAGGGATAAATAGATGTGTAAGGGTATAGCTAGAGAAATAGATGGCCGTGTAAAGGACTTGATAAAGAGATATATAGGTATGTGTGTGTATAGACAGATCTCTTTTAAGTTTCATCAGTTTCCCAAGAAATACATCAAGGTGAGATGCTAAAGTCATCACTCAGGCAAAGCTCCCAGAGAGCGAGGACACTGCCCAAGAGGAGTGTCTTTCAGATTAATGGCTGTATCTAAGGAAGATACTGGGGGATTGCCCTGAGACTGGCAACACTAACCTCAACAGGAAGCAATGACCTCTCCATCAACTGTGACCGGATCTGGTCTTCCTGTCAGTCTTGCCCTCTCAGTTCCTCCAGAGACTCTTACATGTTGCTGTTGGGTTGGTTCTCTCCTGCACCCAGCGTGATTGTTTGCACCACACAAACCCTTATACAACTCCTGCTCTGGATTCTTGCAGGGTTTATAAGGTACAGCAGCCTCCTCTGGCCCTTCCTGCTGCTGGGCTCTCCCTTGAGCCCTACTACTGGTGAGCACTTAGAGTTACCTTCACAAGGGAATTAACACTGTGCTGTTTGTTAGAACAGTGTAACACCAAAGCCAATGCCAGCAGCATTTGAATACCAAAGGAAATCTCCTTTTCCCATATGTGCTATGCATGTGTCAAGAGCCCAAGAAAATGAGAAATAAGTTGCCATGCCTTTAATGATAACATTTAGCTCTAACAGACCGTTTGCCATCCGTAGATCTCAAAGCACATTACACAGCATGGCCAGTATCATTATCCCCATTATACAGAGGCACAGAGAAGGGATCTGTTTCCCATAGTGTCATTAAATAGGGCATTGGCATAGCTGGGAATAGCCCCCAGGCTTCCTCCATCGAAATGTAGCATCTTGGCTGTGGGACCACACAGATTGACAACCTTGTCTCTTGATTTGCAAAGATTTCAGTGTGAATCGCAGGGATTTATACTATGGCCCCTCACCATAGTGTCTGGGCAACTTCAACATAAAATGTACAGGAATTGCTAAGTCCCTCATAGCTTTAATGGAGTCTCTGGCTCTTCTCCCTTTTGGGGTTTAAAATCAAAACCAACTCTGTGTTTTGGGTAAGGGATATTGATTTTGAATTGTTTAGATTGAATTAATTTTCTTTTCTGGGGTGTGTATTTGGTTGGGGGGTCTGGAGAGAAGGGGGAGTCATCTGACATTGTTATGTAATATCCAGGTCAGCACCAGAAGAAAGGACAAAAAGCAGAGAGGATGTTAATAGTTGACTGTGGTGATGCCTTAAGGCCACAAATAATCTAGGAATTATTTTGGGGCAGATCCCTGGCCTGTGTTTTACAGGAGGTCAGACTAGATCATCAGAATCCTCCCTTTTTTTCATATCTCAGCCTCCCTCAAATGCATAAGATACTAATGATAACTCAATAGAACAAGCAATGTCTTAGCCCTCTCATCTCAATGCTCCCCAAACAGCTAGCTAAACAAATTGGCTTTTGAGAGCACCCTAGGAGTTGATATATCATGGGGTTATTTCAGAACAGGAGTGGAGGACATTCCATAGCTCCCATGCTTTTGCAGAGAATCCCCTCCAGCCACCTCGTCCCTGCTACACTCAGGGATATCTAGCATCAGAATTTCTGTTGTTCACAGTTATTGCAGTGGTTCATGGGGGGAGAGGTGGACTCTCAGATAAGCTGATCCCAGGCCACATAGTGCTGAGGAGGTCAAAAGCAGTATCTTACATTGCAACCAGGTTCCAGGGTCTGTCTACAGGGTACACAAATTATGGAGTGGGTATCCATCTTGTACACCAGCTCCAACTTCCAACGGGCTCTCAGATGAGGCCCCTTTGTGGAGAGTCATCTGGGATTTTCAAAGAGGTTTAAAGGCCCAAATCCCACTGAATTTCAATGCCTTAAAAATAATCTGGTAGAGAGCAGCAAAGGATGATACAGGGAAAAAGGTTTATTGTAAGTGGAAATACCCAGGAGGTAGTGGGAGGAAGGGAGATAGGACCAGATTTTAAATCCTTGGAAACCAGATACTTTTCATGAACAAAAATGTATTTAGGCAAAAGCCCAATTTTCATTCAACAAACAGTAAAGTAGGAAAATTTTCAACTAGCCCTACTTCAGTGATCTTTGGATCAGGCCCCAGTTTCCAGGAAGCCCTGCCCTCTTGGGCCCCGTGGAAAATCCCAGTGACAGTGACTTGCCAAAGGTCATACAAGAAATCTGTGGCAGAGGAAGGATATGAAAAGAGATCCCAGTCTCCTATAGGCTCCTTTGGAAATCCCAGCCCTAGCCTCCAAATGACAAAGGCATGGATTCCTAGATTTTAAGGCCAGAAGGTGTCATGAGATCATCTCATCTACCTTCTTGTATAACACCAGGCCAGAGAGCTTCACCTTGTAATCCTTGTGCTGAGCCCCATAATCTGTGTTTGTGCCATAAACACATCCAGTCTGGATGTGAAGACACCAAGAGATGGGGGAATCCATCACTTCCCTTGGGAGTTTGTCCCATGGTTAATCAACCTCACTTTTAAAAATACTATGCCTAATTTGAACATTTTTGCTTTGATATCCAGCCATTGGTGTTTGTTTTTGCCTTTCTCTGCTAGATTAAAGAGCCCTTTGGTATCTGGTATTTCACCCCATGAAGGTATTGGTAGCAGGATATGCATCTAGAGAATAAGATCATGCCCTTTTGGCCTGATGTAGGCCTTCCTGACCACTGTGGCTTCAAAACACTGCTGTTGGTCTAGTTACACTCCCAGATAATACACACAGGAATTTCACCTGTCCTCCATGAGATCTTGAAGATAATCTCTAATGGTTCAGAGATTGCTGTAGCTAGTTCCAAAAATATGTGAGGGTGAATTTCATCAGCCATAGCTACCTTAAAAACAACTGATGTATCTATATGCTAGTACGTGAAAGCTCTTTCTCTAAGAATTCTGGCAGTTGGGCCAAGTAATCCACCATCTATACAGTCTCACTCATACAACCCATGAAATTGTTGCCTGCAAATTAGCTGCAGAATAATGGTGATAATTGGTTGAATTACCTTTGATATCACAATGGTCTGGGACTCTTGGTATAGCATAGATACTTGCCTTAATGTAGCTGAAAGCCTGTGCTATCACACAGGTGTCCTTTGTAAATGACTGAGAACTTAAACACTGGAGGGTAACAGACCAGAAATCCCATTGATGGTTGAATTTGCTGATATTTGGACAAAAAAAGTGCTTATCCATACTTATAGCAGTTTCCTTTGCTTCACACTGACCCCACAGACAATCTAGGTTTCAGAGTGACAATCATGGAATCTGCTTATATAGATTCTTTATTCTCTTCTTTCATATTACAACCCAAGATCCTTCTCCCTTGGTGTTAATATTCATTGCTGGACAAGGTCCTAACAGTGGTATAGTGATAAAAAAAAGAAGTGAGTAAACTAACTTAAACTAAACTCCATATACCCCAAATGAGAAGTGGGTGAACAGAGTTTACCCATCTTTACCCTGGATGACGCCACTGGTTTTATTTAGTTAAATGTGGTATTACTCATTAATATGCATATATTATAAATTCATGAACTTATAATTCAGTGTGTTGATATGAAAAAATTATTTAATTACAAGACTATTAAAAGGAGACAGATAAATAATACAAGGTTTAGAGATGGTCACAATATGTCATTTGAAACTTTATTTTCAATGAAAAATTGTCTTTCTAAAAAACAAAACCGTTTGTGAATATTTTCATGTTCTCTTTCCTTGACAAAAACAAAGACAAACAACTAAAAACTCTGAACTTTTTTGTTTCTTGCAAATAAAATATTGATTAGTTTGAGGCTTTCCTCCTTTCTGGCTATTGATTTCCTTCTTCCTTCCCCACTTTTCCAATGGCAAAAAATAAAAAAAAAGATAAATAAAGAGACAGAAATGAAAATGGACATTTTTGAGGGGAAAAAAGGGATTTTGGTTTTTGGCCTTTTTTATTGAAAATACTTACCATTTTCTAACCAGCTCTAGGAAGGGGACACAGCAGATATGAAGCATTCCAGGTTAAGAGTTACAGTGAGCATGGCTATTGTAAAAGTTACAACTGTTTTGATTTTTAAGATACATTTGATCCTATATGGCCCATTTTCAATACACGAGATCTGTGCAAAGTCTACTGAAATCAGTGGAAGACTCCTAGGCTGTGATTTTCAAATGAGGGGATTAGGTGAGACTGATTAGAACTGGGCACACGATTCTTTTAGGCCATTTAACATATCCCCACCATGCCAGTGCTTTATTCTGCATAACCACATTTCTACACATGGCATTTGGTTTTGCAAATAATAGAGCCAGCTTCTACTACCGTTGCCCATATTGTGTAATAACTTACTTTGCCAAGAGGCTCATCAATCTGACTGGTATCGCTCAGGAGCAAGGCTCTGATTCTCACACTACATTGTGGAACCTTGAACCGATGAGATGCAGCCAGCTGGACTGGGATTAAGGAGGAGGAGTGGTAAAAAAATTCCCCATACTAACTCCACAGCCAAAATTCCCCATACTAACTCCACAGCCAAAGTTGCTGTCAGTGGCCAGAGTTAGAGGTGTCCTGAATGGTGCCATGGCTAATAAATCCAGACTGATTTATTCCAATGCATTAAAACATGTGATACCTAGAGCAAACTTTTCTCAGGGCCTCCTTGACCTCTCTGTTTCTCAGGCTGTAGATGAGGGGGTTGACCAAAGGAGTTAAAATGGTGTAGAAGACAGAGAACACTTTGTTCAGGTCTCTCAGTGTGTCAGCGTCTGGTAACATATAGACAATGATTATAGTCCCATAGAAAATTGTCACCACAATGAGGTGGGAGGAGCAGATGGAAAAGGCCTTTTGCCTCCCAGCAGTGGAAGGGATTCTCAGAATAGTGGTAATGATACAAACATAGGATGTCACGGTTAATAGAAATGCGGACAGTGCATCTATGGAGGTGAGGATGAAACTCAGCAGTGTGATCAGGTTGGTGTCATCACAGGAACGTTTTATTACTGGGATGAGATCACAAAAGAAATGATCAATTTCCTTAGGGCCACAGAACTTTAATTGTGACATCAAACATACTATGGTGGTACTGGCCACAAATGAACTTATCCAAGATCCGGCTGCTACCTGTATACAGAACCTGCCATTCATTAAGGCTGCATAGTGCAGGGGTTTGCATATCGCTAAGTACCTATCATAGGACATCACAGCTAGCAGGTAACACTCAGTGGTCACTAGGAAACCAAACCAATAAAACTGCATTATGCAGCCACTAACAGAAATTATTCTGTCCCCAGACAGGAGACTGGCCAGCAGCCTAGGCAGGATGGTGGAGGTGTAGCAGGTCTCCAAGAAGGACAAGTTCCCCAGGAAGAAGTACATGGGGGTGTGAAGATGCTGATCAGCCACAACTAACACAATGATGAGGATGTTCCCAGCCATGGTCACAACATAGATCATTAGAAACAGCAGGAAGAGGAAATTTTGCAGTTCAGGAAGACTCCCAAATCCTAGGAGGATGAATTCTGTGATGGAGGTCTGATTTCCCCCTTCTTCTTTCTTCATCACATATACCTAGGAAGGGAGAACAACAACAACAAAGAGTGGAAGAATTCACTCTCCTCTTAAGTTAGATAAAGGTTCATTTGTTCAAATACATAACTGTTCAAAAAGGAAAATTATCTTCTGGGATTGAGTAACTGAAACATTTGAGACTCTAAGGAACACAGGAATGGCCCTCGAGCAATTGATTCATAAATTCCAAAGCCAGAAGGGACCATTGTGATCATCTGTCTGGCCCACTCTACAACACAGGCCATAGAAATTCCCGAAAATAATGATCCATCAAGCTTGGGTTCTTGCTATATCAGAGAATTTAAACTCCCCTAATGGACATTTTTTCAATATCATTGTGATGATTTGGAAACTCTCTCTGTACAGTGTGTGAATTCTGCGTGAGATGATGAACTCTTGGTTTGTATCTTTACCAAGCTTCAAAATCCATTTTGAATTTGCAGCCCTTTTCCTTCTCACTTGTTGGTTTGCCTCCACGTTAGACTGAAATTCCAAAGGTGGGTGGTAAAAAGGTAAGAAAAGGGTCATTGACTTGAGTGCCCGGCCATTGAAATATAATCACCCTAGACAAATTATTGACCACTGCCCAGGGGAATTAGTTTAACAGGGGAGTGGTCTGCTGGCAATGAGGTCACCTGGTAGGATTCTGTGGTCACCTGTTGAGGATGAGTATGGAGCCACCAGACAGAGGAGACTAGAAGGTTATAAAGGGCAGAAGCTGCTCTACTTCCTCTCTCTCTGTGGCCATTTTTCACCATCTCAAGAGGAGGGAAGCTGCTGCAGGAATGGGATGAGGCAAGGGGGAAAGGAATGCCCCCTAGCTGAACACAGATGGTCCCCTTTGGGAAGGATGACCTGGAGTGAGGGGCAATGCATCTAGGGTTCATGGCAGCAATACCGTCCAAGGACAAGGAAGAATTTGTGCCTTGGAGAAGTTTTTAAACTAATCTGGTAGAAACAAGCTTAGGGGGCCTTTCATGCGGGTCACCACATCTGTACCCTAGAGTTCAGAGTGCGGATGGAACCCTGACAGCACTGGTATCAGGGACCCGGCAGCTGAGCCATATGGTTGCAGCTCTCAGGAGGGTGTTGTCATAGTTCAGGGTAACTGCACCTATATTCCCCTCTCTGTGGTCCACCAAGGGCATCCACTTAAAGATTTCCCGGCTCCCAGACATCATCTCTTTTGGCCAGAGACCTTCACCTCACTCTCTCTTTAACAGGGTATTTCCAGATTGCAAAGTTTCCTGCCTTCACTCTGATATCCACAGCAAGCCAGACTGTCTAAACAGGCCAGTGTCTGTGCTTTGTTTTCTCTCCAAAGGCTATGAAAGGCCATAATTGCCAGCAGTTACAAATTACCACAGCTCTTTATAAACAAGCACATTACAGAAAAAAACATAATAATAATAATGAATAATAATAAATCCTACATGTGTCATAACTATAAAGGGAAGGGTAACAGCCCTCCTGTGCACAGTACTATAAAATCCCTCCTGGCCAGAGACTCCAACATCCTTTTACCTGTAAAGGGTTAAGACGCTCAGGTAACCTGGCTGACACCTGACCCAAAGGACCAATAAGGGGACAAGATACTTTCAAATCTTGGTGGGGGGAAGGCTTTTGTTTGTGCTCTTTGTTTTGGGGGTTGTTCGCTCTTGGGACTGAGAGGGACCAGACATCAATCCAGGTTCTCCAAATCTTTCTGAACAAGTCTCTCATATTTCCAACTTGTAAGTAAACAGCCAGGCAAGGCGTGTTAGTTTTTGTCTTTGTTTTCTCAACTTGTAAATGTAACTTTTTGCTAGAGTGTTTACCTCTGTTTGCTGTAACTTTGAACCTAAGGCTAGAGGGGATTCCTTTGGACCCTTTAAGTTTGATTACCCTGTAAAGTTATTTTCCATCCTGATTTTACAGAGATGATTTTTACCTTTTTCTTTAATTAAAAGCCTTCTTTTTAAGAATCTGGTTGATTTTTCCTTGTTTTTAGATCCAAGGGGGTTGGATCTTGATCCACTAGGAGTTGGTGGGAGAAAGGAGGGGGGATGGTTAATTTCTCCTTGTTTTAAGATCCAAGTGGTTTGGATCTGTATTCACCAGGGAATTGGTGAAGAGTCTCTCAAGGCTACCCAGGGAAGGGAATTAGCACTTTGGGAGTGGTGGCAGCAGACCAGATCTAAGCTGGTAGTTAAGCTTTGAAGTTTTCATGCAGGTCCCCACATTTGTACCCTAAAGTTCAGAGTGGGGAAGCAGCCTTGACAACATGCATGCTAAAAAGCTTATCAGAGTCTACCCTGACCATGGGGTCTGGTATGCATCAATCCTTCAGAACCCACAACTGGATGTTTCCAGTGGTTATGACTCATAAAACTATTTGAGATTCAGAACCTTAATCCCAACTGGGCAGCTCAGTCTTTATTCAGCTCGGGCCTTTGGACTTCAACAGAATAGGTAATCAGCAGATGATCACCCTCTCCTTGGACATAGCTTCAAATGGCTGGGTTTTTGAATAATCAAAAGTGGAGAATTTGCATTCTTTCCCCCCTCACCATTCCCCAGGAAAACTACTTAATGTTTTTGGTCCCCAAAGTCCATTCTTGTCCAGCCCATTGTTCAATACATTCCTTTGAACCCCCAGGTCTCATGTCTGTCACATCTCCCCTCCACCCCCGGAGAGGTTACAAACTAGCCCAGCCCACAACAATACATAATTTATTCATTTCATACAGTGGAAGATACTTAAACTTAATTCAATAAGGTCTCCCAAAGACATGGCAGGAAATAGCCATATCATTTCACAGGAGTCTTAGATGGAGGGTCCCCCAGGCCAGGACAGTGCCAAGGCTTTGTCGAGACCCATAAGGCTTAAAATTCCCAGAGATCCAGTGACTGGGTTCCTTCCCAGCAATCTGGTGGTCTGCCAGCATGGTGAGCCTGACCGGGTCTGTGACAATCATATGTATGAGGTATTTTTTCCCCTCATGTAGTTAATTATTGGCCTGTTTCATGAAGCAGAAAAGCTGATCTCTCTTGTACATTGGTAACCTCGCTAGTGTAACTGTGTGTATTTATTCATTCTTATATGGCCCTCACAACTGTAGTCCTGACCACCTGTCACAGATATGGTCAGGCACCCTCTGCCAGCTGCCCACCAGCCTGCTGTGAGGGGAATCCAAGCCCCTGGACCTGTCTGGAGTCCAGTCACCACCCCAGCTTTTGGGGTCCCTAGGCCCGCTCTCGGAATGCAGAGCATCTAATTCGCCTTTCTGAATGCTGGCACCTCCTGTCCAGTGCCTGAGCTCCTTGCTGACCCTTCAAGATTCCCTCATCGCTTGAATAAACTTCTCCCATAAATTCACACCAGAGCATGAGCCTTCTGTTTTACCATTCAGCTCTCTCAGGGGGCACATGGCCATTGTGAAGCAAATAACACTCATAGGCATAGACATGCTGTGTTGTTCTTTTATACTTAGTACATATAAAGGGTTTGAACAGGGAGATTCCCCCCTCTAAGGAGAGTGCCCTAACTGCTCGGTTACAGGAAAGAGATAAAGGGTGGCTTCCCTGCTTCCTAATTTCTAAAGTTTTCAACTCATCATTACAGTGTGCTGGTCCTAGGAGCGGATGGATGCCCACCTGAATGGTGTTCAGAGCCCTCAGCAATCACAGAGGTGGGAACAGGAGCCAACTCAGACTTTACATGGCTGGGCTCAGAAGAGCATGACAAATCTTAGCACCTCTATTTGGGAGGGTCTGGAGACAGGCCTGAGAAAGAGTTGAGAAAGTGAGGGAAGACACCTGAGAGAATTATGAGATGTCAGAGACAGAGAGAAGGCCTTGCTGAGGTGAGGAAAGGGGAAAGAGATAAAACGGGAACACAATCCAGCCCAAACTACAGTCCAGTGGATGTGTGTTACTGTGGAACTGCAGGCGACTTCGGTGCTGGGTCCTTGATCCGAAATGAGCTGTTGTAACTCACTATTCCCAGACAGTCTCTACAAGGTTTCAGCTCAGGGGAGAATGGGCTGTGATACAGAAAGGTGACTGCCCCTGCAAATTGCATTCCTGTGGGGCAGATCAGGTTGGGTTTCTTCCCAATAGGTCAAGTTTTCCATCATAAAATTTCCAGGGCTTTGTCCAGAAATGATCCAACTTACCTTTAATCCTCAATATGAAGCAGCGATCTCTCCATTGAGAGAGACTGGGAGTAGAGAATGGGATCTGATTTCCATCCTCACTCTGCTATCTCAGACAATCTCATTCACTCCGCAGAGACAACTACATTGCCGGGATAGGATGGGCTGCTCTAGGCTGATTCATACCCCTGCTCTATTTTTACAGGATTTATAGGGGAAAGCAGCCTCAGACTGGCTCTTGCTGCTGCTTGTCTCTCCCTGGAGGCGGCTGATAATGATCTCGTTTAAATTCATGGGAAAATTAACACCATGTTGTTTGTCAAAACAGGGCAAACATCAAGGCCATTGAAAAAAAAAACAAATTAAAAATTACTTAGATAAGTTAGATATCTTCAAGTTGCCAGGTCTTGATGAAATATATCCTAGAATACTCAAGCTGACTGAGCAGGCATCTGACCCATTAGCAATTGCCGTTGAAAAGTCATTGAACATGGGAAAGATTCCAAAGGACTGGAAAAGGGCAAATATAGTGCACATCTATAAAAAGGAAATAAGGACAACCCAGGGAATTACAGATCAGTCTGTTTAACTTCAATACTCAGAAAGATAAAGGAGTAAATAACCAAGAAAACATTTAGAAGATAATAAGGTAATGAGTAACAGTCAACATGGATTTGGCAAGAACAAATTTTATCAAACCAACCTAGTAGTTTTCTTTAACAGGGTAACAAGCCTTCTGGATTGTGGGAAGTTGTAGATGCAGTGCATCTTGACTTTAGTAAGGCTTTTGATACCGTATTGCATGACCTTCTCATAAACAAACTAGGGAAATACAACTTAGATAGAACTACTATAAGGTGGGTGCATAACTGATTAAAAAAACATACCCAGAGTCATCAGTGGTTCACAGTCAAGATGGAAAAGCGTATCAAGGGGGTCCCAGAGGGATCGGTCCTGGGTCCAATTCTGTTAAATAGCTTCATCAATGATTTAGATAATGGCCTAGAGAGTACACTTATAAAGTTTGCGGCCAATACCAAGCTGGGAGGGGTTGCAAGTGCTTAGGAGGATAGGATTAAAATTAAAAATGATCTGGACAAAATGGAGAAATGGTCTGAAGTCAATAGGAGGAAATTCCATAAGGACAAACGCAAAGTGCTCCATTTAGGAAGGAACAATCAGTTGCACACACACAAAATGGGAAATGACTGCCTAGGAAGGAGTACTGTGGAAAGGGATCTGGGGGTCATAGTGGACCACAAGCTAAATATGAGTCAACAGTGTAACACTAATGCAAAAAATCAAACATCATTCTGGGATGTATTAGCAGGAATGTTGTAAGCAAGACACAAAAAGTAATTCTTCCGCTCTTCTCAACAGTGATACGGCCTCAACTGGAGTATTGTGTCCAGTTCTGGGCACCACATTTCAGGAAAGATATGGAGAAATTGGAGAAAGTCCAGAGAAGAGCAACACAAATGACTAAAGGCTTCAGAATACAGATACCATGTCCACCCAACTATCTATGAGTGGAGGGAAACTGAGGCACATTGTCATCCAGATCCTAGGATGAGGAAATCAACATTGGCACACATGGACATACAACAAGCCAATTCCATTTGAGCTGAGTTAGATGTTTACACTGATTTTGTCCATCACGCTGAATGTCTGGTTTGCCTCATCCTGACACAGATGTCACCTCCAATTCCCCGCCTTGGGGTCATGTTGTATTTCAGGTTGCCATCTCCATATCCAACATAATTCCACTTCCCAAATACATCACTAGCTCCACCGCTAACACAGAGTAGAACAATAGATAAAAGGCTTCAAAAATTTAACTATCTGAAGACACCTAGTAAACTATTAACTAGTAGGACTGCACTCCCGGAATTATCCCTTTGAAATCAATGTGAGCCCAGATGGAGGTAGGTGCTACTCAATGTGAGTAGGTTATTAGCATCTCATCCTCATCTAATAAATTGGTGAGGAGCATGTAAGTACCTAGCATGGCCAGATGGATGGTCAGAGAGATAGATAGAGGGGTGTGTATACAGATAGATCACTATCTTGTCCTGGATTTCATAAGGAGCCTGCTCGAGTTAGACACCCAACATGCACCAACATTTGATCTCATTCCAAATGCCATTCAGTAACGGACATAGGCAAATAATGGAAGGGGTCAGAAATGTAGCTTGTCTTCTCCCTGTCTCCTAACACAAGAACAATGGGAGAGTCAATGGCATTGAAAGGGAACTGAAAGTGCTAAAACCAAATACTTTACACAACCTCCCTATCCCCCAGCTTCCCCCAGACATCCCACCCAACACACAGCTACCTCCAAATTCCAGCTAACCTCAGACAATCCTGTGCAGCCCCTACTTATCTCCCAAATCCACAGCTAACCCAATACCCCTACTCAGCACACAGTAACCCCCAAATATCCCCATCAAACCCAATACCTCTACCCAGCCCCCCACTAATCCCCAAATAGCCCCATTGAACCCAATATCCCCACCCAACCCCCAGTAACCCCCAAATGTCTCCAGCTAACCATGGATACCCCATCCAGCCCCCAGTAACCCTCAAATAGCCCCATCAAACCCAATACCCACAACCAGCCCCCAGTAGCTCCTAAACATCCCCATTGAACCCAATAGCCCCCTAACCCTAATAACACCCAAATATCCCCAGCTAACCACAGATACCTCCATCCAACCTCCAGTAACCCCCAAATATCCCAAGCTAACCACAGATACCCACCCAGCCCCCAGTAACCCCAAAATATCCCCATCAAACACAATATCCCACCCATTCCCCAGTAGCCCCCAAATATCATCATCAAACCCAATAGCCCCACCTAGCCCCCTAGTAGCCCCACACATCCCCAATTACTTCTGATACCCCTACCCAGCCCCCAGTAACCACAAACATCTCCATTCCCACTCCAGCTATCCTCACCCAGCACCAGCTTCCATTCTTTGTGCCAGCTGCTCTACAGACATAGACTGAGCTAACACTTGCCTCCAAACTGTGCGCTTTTCATGGTGTGATTAATTAACCATTGGAGCAACTTACCAAGGGTTGTGGTGGATTCTCCATTACTGACAATGTTTAAATCAACATTGGGTGTTTTTTAAGCAAACTGCTCAAGGAATTATTGTGGGGAAGTTCTCTTGCCTATGCTATATGGGAGGTCAGAGGTTAAAGTAGATGATTACCATGGTACCTTCTGACCCGGGAATCTGAATCTAATCTATCTATTTTGGTTTTATTGAAATTTTCTGGAAAAAAAAAGACTCTGTCTATTGGGAATACAACATACAAAGCTGTAGCTCTATTCAAGCCAATGGGTCACATCTGTCTATGTGTCTGGCAACACCAGCACAGGTTTTTGTACATGGGCTGAACACCGGGGCAGGTGACACTGATTAATCAAGGAGAATACCTTGAGAAGGAGAGACCTAGGACATTGAGTTCTGATTGGCTACAAAGCACCCTCATTCTTCTGCTCCTACAGAATCATAGAACTGGAAGGGACCTTGAGATATCATCTAGTCCAGTCCCCTGCACTCATGGCAGTACTGAATATTATCTAGTCAATGGATGTTTTGCTATTAAGCCCGATTCTCACTTAAACCAGTTCGAAGCTGGTGGAGCAGCATGGGGTTCAATGGCGTTACTCCAGATCTGAACCAGTGTAAGTGAGAACGGAATCGGGCACAGTGACCTCAGAGGAGTGGCTCCTGATTTACAGTGGTCAGAGTGAGCGAAGCAGGATTCAGCTCTGTGGCTGTGATTTTCAAAGAAGCCTAATGGAATTAGGCACCCGCATCCCATTGAATTTCCATGGGAAGCTACTGATGAGCACTGTGAAAAATATGGTCACTTAGATGTCCAAATGGGTAATGAGTTTTGCCGCCCTCCATCTCACCACAGAGGACCTGCCCATGGTCATACAGGGAGTCTGCGACAGAGCTGGAATGGAAGCCATTTTTTTCTAATCTCATTTTGGTGTGTTAACCACAAGATCATATTTATTGTTAATTATGGGTCAACCCTATCTATCTATCTATCTATCTATTTTCCTAGTAACTCTCATTAGTCTAAATTTCTCATCCCGTGAACTGCCCGCTGGCACCCAAAGGGCAGCGTAGCCCGGTGGCTAGTGTCCTGAACAAGGAGTGAGGCAATCTGAAAGCTACTTGGCTTTTATTCCTGGCTGTCACTGACCTGTTCTGTAACTTTAGGTAGCCACTGCCACCCTCTCTCTGTGCCTCAGTTTCCCCCAGTGTCAGAGGAGGACACAGATAATTCTCTTCCATTGTGGAGTCCTTTGCAGCTCATGGGCATAGTTACACTACTGCTAGGGCTAAGTGTGGTTACCGATGGGCTGGCTACTTACTCCTCATTCCCCCATACACACCAGTGCTGAAAGGAAATTCCCCTGGAGATCAGCATGCCAGTGATTTCAGCCCTGATGTTTACATTGATTTAACAGGACATGTATAATTAACTCCCCAAATCCCTGCAATTTCAAAGGGATCATTAACTCTCAAAGGGGAGCCCTGAAGCAGAAAGACATAGGGGGAGGCTCCTTTTTCTTATTAACCGTACAAGAACCCAGAGCTGGAGGCATTTCAGTTAATGCACAGAGTCAAGCTCCACTGGGAGCCTGGAGACATCCTGCAGAGTGAGTGAGAGCGTGCAGAGACTAAGAGGAGGGGTTAGATCCCGCTCCCCAGACCCAGTCACCTTCAGCAGAGAGGTCGCTGCTTCACACTCAGGATTGAAGGTAAATGTTACCACCCTTGAGTCAACCCTATCTATCCTGAGGGCAAACCCTGAGGCCCTGACTCACTTGTTGCTCGGTTTCCAGATGCTAAAATTCCTATCACCGAGCAGGACCAGTGGGTGTTTCCCCTGCGTTTGGATTTCAGGATCTGTGTCTTTTCCAGCAGAGAATCTTGTCTACCAAAAGGAGATATCCATTCACCCATTCGTGTCCCCATGCACCCACTCATCCACCCCAGTCAGTGAGATTGGGGGACCTCAGTGCTGCTCGGGAGGCATCCCGAGTTGATGGGAAATCCACACCGATTCGGAAAGAGCAGCCGCATCTGTCCCACCAGGCACAGGGGTTGCTTGTGCATTTCCTGCTCTCCCTCGCTTCTCTGCTCTCTCCTGGATGTGTCAGCGCTGCTCCCAATGTAGCTGAACTGAGACACTGCAGAGCGGCTGGGAGAACTCAGTTATGGCTGCTCCACTGCAGTGGAGTCCATCAGCCGGTCCATGCCCCGAGACTCATCCGGATCGGATGGTGTATAGGGTGCAGTTGGGGGCAGAACCTGGGGAAATGGGATTGTGTCCAATCGGGCTGACTCCTTTGCGTGTTGGGGCCAAGCCCGGATTAACTTTTTGTGGGCCTGGTGCCAAACATATTTGTGGGCCCCCATGGGGGAAGATGCAGGGGGGTGGGATGGTCAGTCTCCAGAGTGAAGGGCGGGCTGGGGGCAATGAGGCACAGCATGGCAGGAGCAGCCCCGGTCTGTGCAGCCCAGCAGGAGGGCACTGTTTACAAACCTGCAGCTGCCAGACGCACACTGGCCTGCCCAGCCCTGTGCTGCCAGCATGCCACTTCCCTTGAGGGCAGGCCTGCACCACACCACCCCCTGCCCAGTGCCCCACCCTTATGCCCAGCACCCCCTCATCCAGAGACCACCACCACAGACGTCTATGCCCAGCCCCCACTCCTCCCAGAGACCTCCCCCACTGACCTCCCACCACAACTGCCCAACATTTTGAATACCACACCGCTCGCCCAGTGCCCCCTGCCCATAGACCTCCCCACGTCCTACCACCCTCCTCACAGTCCCACCATTACAGCTGCACAGCACCCCATATTCTTGAGGAGATTCTGCACCAAAAAATTAAACATTCTGTGAACAATATTTTAAAATTCTGCAAATTTTTATTTGTCAATAAATAGATGTGGAGGCTGCAACATGGCAGTGGGGAGCACTGGCCATTGGTTGCATGGAGGTGGGAGATCACCCTGCAGCCTCCCCCGACCCCATCCTGGGACAGGGACTTGGCAGTGAGGCTGCACCTGACCCTGACACAGTGGAAGGGCCAGGCCTGCCCCAGAAACACCCTGGGTCCCTGACCCCTGGGCCAGGCGCACCAGCTGTGGGTGAGCAGGCTCAGCCTGGCAGCAGGATCCAAGTGCAGAGGGATAGAGTGTGGGAGGATCGAGGTGGGGTTAAGAGAGTTCTCTGTGGGGCAATCTGGGTGTGGGCGGCTCAGTGGGAGATCTGCATGCACAGAAGCTCATTGTGGGGTTCCAGGTGCAGGGGCAATGGGATTCTGCAGGGGATCGAGGTGAAGGTGTTTGGGGCTCAGAGGGGCGGGGGGTGTCTAGGTGCAGGGTGGGGTTCATTTGAATGGGGGTCCAGGTGCCGGTGGTTGGGGCTCAGTGGGGAGGGTGCCTGGGGGGCTCATTGGGGTGGTACAGATGCAGAGGAGGTGGGGCTTGTCAAGGTGAGGATTTGATGGGCCGGCTTAACAGGGGAGCCTCAGCTTCTGCCAAGGGGATGCTGCATGCTGGGCTCCAGCTTCCCCCCTGTCCCCGCTTCTCTCATCCCCTTTTCTTCCGCATCCCATGCCTCTTCCCATCCCATCCCCTTTGTCCCGACTGCCTGTTTCCCCCAGCCACCGCTTCCCCACATCCCCTTCTCTTCCCCATCCCATGCTCCCTCCCCACTGCACCATCTCCTCCCCACCCCGCCCCACTGCCTCTTTCCCCCAGTCCCTGCTTACCCCGCCCCTGGTTCCCCTGCCCCCTTCTCTTCCCCATCCCATATTCCTTCCCCATCGCTCCATCTCCTCCCCACTGCCTTTTCCCCCCTGTCCCTGCTTCCCCCATCACCGTCTCTTCTTCCCCATCCCATGCCTCTTCCCCACCACTCCATCTCCTCCCCATCCCACTCCCTTCCTTCCCCACTGCTTCTTCTCCCTGTCCCCTCTTCCCCATCCCTTTCTCTTCCCCATCCTATGCTCCTTCCCCACTGCCCCATCTCCTCCCTACTCCACCCCCTTCTCCCCCAATGCCTCTTTCTCCCAGCCTCCGCTTCTCTTCCCCATCCCATGCCCATTCCCCACCACTCCATCTCCTCCCTAGACTTGGGAGGTAGGGGGGAAACCAACCCCCAGCAATCACCGGTGGAGTGGAGCAGGTTGGGACTGGGTCACTCCACTTCCTGCCGCTCGGTGATTGTAGTGTGGGCCTGACCCCTACTGCAGTCCCCCAGGACGCGTAACTCAGGGGAGGGGGCTTGTGGGGGAAGGGGTGGAGTGGGAGTGGGGCTGGGGCGGAGTAGGGGTGGGAATAGGTCGGGGGGCGGAGGCCATGGGAAAGAGGCGGAGCAGAGGTGGGGGCTTTGGGGAAGAGGCAGGGTGGGGTCAGCTTTCCTGGCTGGCTCAGCCAGCCGGGGGATCGGGCCAGCCAGAGACCTTTCTGATTGTGGGCCAGGCACCATGGCACCAATGTAAACCGGTACTGGTTGGGGCCATGGCCGGACTTCCCATTAGGCACGTGCCTGGGGGTGCCGGCATTCTAGGAACACCTACAAAAATCAAATGTTGCTGCTCCCGGGACTGGCAGGGGGTGGGGCTGGGGCCAGCTGAGGGGGAGACGGCCCATGCAGCCCTGCTGGAATGTCCCTCACTCAGCCCAGCAGACAGAGTCACTTCCCAGTGGAGCCGGGAGGCAGGGCTTGGGACAGTGGGTCTCTGGGTGGACTCTGGGCAGTGAAGCAATGGGAAGTGCTGGACAGTGAAGTGGTGGGGGGCACTGGGAAGTTGTGGTGGGGCTGTGCAGGATGTGCTGGGCAGGGGGAGGTCTGATTGCATTAGGGGTAGAACCTGCCCAGCCATCCAGACGCTCTGGCGCTGCTGGCACTAGGTCCTGCCTCCTTCCTTGCAGGAGACCAGGATGGGAGCCAACGGGCAGCTAAGATGTACTGAGCATTCTCCAAACTAGGGATAGTGCAATGCAATCCCCAGCATGTGGATACAGCAGAGGGAAGCAGGCAGCTGCCGCATCCGACTGCATCTCCTCTCTCCCTCTGCCTCTTGGCAGGGACTGAAGTGGGTGGCAGATGGGGTGAAACAGGTTCATGTGCTGTGTCCATCCCAACCCTTTCAGAAGGCATAGGGAAGCACTAAGGGCTGGAGGGCCATGGAGTCCCTGATACAAGAGGTTCTACTAGTATGATAAAGGCCAGTCGTTCCCCTCTTTTATATTCCCCAGCCTGGGCCCTAAAAGGCATTAGTGAGCAGAGTGAGCACGGTGCAGATGGGAGAATGGCAAGAGACTAAACCATCTTTGCAGGGGTCTTGAGAACAAGGAACCAGCTGGGAGCTGGGGGCAGAGGCATGACCCCTTTCCAGAGCTCAGGGTTCACAGGACACATGTAGGGGAATGTGTCCTGTGAAGGGCATGGGGGCTGAACAAAGGGTGGCACCTGGGCAGGTTGGGGTGGCAAAACACATGCTGGCCAAAAAAATAATGTCTGTTTTTGGGAGGGGGAACAAATCTGAAAATGTCCAAGTCATTTTAATTCCACTCATTTCAGAGATAAATCAATGGTTTATTTGATATTGGCATCCACATATATTTAAGGGTTGTCTCCATAGGAAAGTTAGATTGCGCTAAGCTAAGGTGTGAATTTAAACCAGTATAGTTATGCCAGTTTACTTCCCGGTGGAGATGCACTTATTCTAGTATAAGTGTTTAGCTGATGCCACTTGGGAAGGGGTTAGTTTGAGTTAAAGAAAAAAAAAAAGGCCATTCTTATTCTGGAATAAGAGTATCCACACAAGGAGTGCTACCAGTATAAGTATATTGGTTTAACTATACCAGTATAATTAGCCCAGGCTAACTGGTAAAACTTTCTCATGCAGTCATGCAGACAAGCCCTTATTATTCAAGACAATGTTCATTTTTTCTTTGCTTTTTCAGTTTTTCTTTCTCCCTCCTTTTCCCCCAATTCAGTCTTGTTTTTCCTTTTCCTGTTTTGCTACTGAACTCTGTTGAAAATCTGTGATTTTGGAAAGTAAGTTTGTTTTGAAGAAGGTACATCACCAATAGGAATTTACTAAGTGTGTCAATAAAGCAATCAGACATGGGTTAAGGAGAGAGAATACATCTTGGCTTTAAGAACAAAAGAGATTGAAAAGATTAGGAAGATTTAGGTGCCTAATTGACTTAGGAACCTCGTAAAATTTTCAGAAGTATTTAAGAGCCAAAGTCCCATTTTCAAAAGTGCCTTAGGGACAATTTTTTAAAAGTATTTAGGTGCCTAGTGGGATTTTCAAAAGCATCTAGGCACCTAGATGCCTTTGAAAAGTCATTGATTTCATTGGGTGTTTGGCACCCAGATGCCTTTGAAAATCTGTCCCCAAGACACATTTGAAAATGGGACTTAGGCTCTTAAATACTAAATGCTATTAAAATTAAATAGAAATCAGTTTGCTACGTGTCTTAGGCACTTTGGAAAATAGGATTCAGGGTCCTAAATCAAATAGTGTTCTCTGGAAATTTTACTTTTAATTTGAGAAGAATGGTAGGGACGTTCAAAGGAATCTAGGGGAGTTAGGCAAACCAATTCCTTTGAAATTCAGTGGAATTTGGTTGTCTAGCTGCCTTAGGCTCCTCTGACAATCCCTGCCAAAATGACAAAGAGGGAAAAAGAAAAGGTAAGTAAAATAAGGGATGGTATCAAATAGATCAGCCATGAACTTCTATTCACTCTTTTTCATAAAGCGTTGCCACTGAACTTTGTACTTGGCTCATTTAGGATTCATAGGAGGAAATATTTTTTACATCATGTGGATTGAGCCTGTGGAAACTCACTGCCTAAGTAAATTACTGATAGTAGGAGACAGAAAAAGATAATCCATTTCTATGGGTACAAAGGTTATTCACACCTAAACTAGCTAGGTGAAAATGTCCAAAGAATATCAGCTTCCATGCTTCAGGCACAAGTCATCAAGTAACTACCGGGGGTTGGGGATAAACTTTCCCTAACATGGCTGGGATTTTCAAAGTTAGTTAGGCATCCAACTTAATTGAAAATCAATGGGAGTTGGGCACCTATTTCTTGTAATTGTCCTCTTAAGGATTCTACATAAGAACATAACAATAGCCATATTGGGTCAGAACAAAAGTCCATCTAGCCCAGTATCCTGTCTTCTGACAGTGACCAATGCTAGCTGCCCCAGAAGGAATGAACAGAACAAGTAATCATCAAGTGATCCATCCCCTGTCGCCCCTTCCCAGCTTCTGGCAAACAGAGACTAGGGACACCACCCCTGCCCATCCTCACTAATAGCTGTTGAACGACTTATCCTCCATGAATTTATCTAGTTCTTTTTTGAGCCCTGTTATACTCTTGGCCTTCATGACATCCTCTGGTAAAGAGTTCCATAGGTTGACTATGTGTGAAGAAATACGTTTTTTGGTTTTTTTAAACCTGCTGCCTATTAATTTCATTTGGTGATCCTTAGTTCTTGTGTTATAAGAAGGAGTAAATAACACTTCCTTATTTACTTTCTCCACACCAGTCATGACTTTATAGACCTCTATCATATTCCCCCTTAGTTGTCTCTTTTCCGCGCTGAAAAGTCACAGTCTTATTAATCTCTCCTCATATGGAAGGTGTTCTATACCCCTAATAATTTTGTTGCCCTTTTCTGAACCTTTTCCAATTCCAATATATCTTTTTAAAGATGTAGCGACCACATCTGCATGCAGTATTCAAGATGTGGGCAAACCATAGATTTATATAGCAGCAATATGATATTTTCTATCTTATTATCTATCGCTTTTGTGGGTAAAAAAAATCTTCAGATGCATGGAGTGAAAATTACAGATAGAGGCATAAATATACTGGCACAAGAAGGGTAGGGAGTTACCTTACAAGTGGAGAACCAGTGTTGACAAGGCCAATTCAGCCAGGGTGGATGTGGTCCTCGCCCAATAATTGATGAGGAGGTGTCAATACCAAAGGAGGGAAAATGCTTTTGTAGTGAGCCAGCCATTCCCAGTCTCTATCAAGCCCAAATAATGGTGTTAAGTTTGCTTTTTGACTGCCGCTGCACATAGAGTGGATGTTTCCAGAGAACTATCCACAATGACTCCAAGATCTTTCTCTTGAGTGGCAACAGCTAATTTAAACCCCATCATTTCATATGTATAGTAGGGATTATGTTTTCCAATGTGCATTACTTTGCATTTATCAATACTGAATTTCATCTGCCATTTTGTTGCCCAGTCACCCAGTTTTGTGAGATCCCTTTGTAGCACTTCACAGTCTGCTTTGGACTTAACTATCTTGAGTAGATTTTTATCGTCTACAAATTTTGCCACCTCACTGTTTACCCCTTTTTCCAGACCATTTAAGAATATGTTGAATAGGACTAGTCCCACTACAGACCCCTGGGTGACCCCACTATTTACCTCTCTCCATTCTGAAAACTGACCATTTATTCCTATCCTTTGTTTCCTATCTTTTAACCAGTTATCAATCCATGAGAGGACCTTCCTTCTTATCCCATGACAGCTTACTTTGCTTAAGAGCCTTTGGTGAGGGATCTTGTTAAAGGCTTTCTGAAAATCTAAGTACACTATATCCACTGGATACTCCTTGTCCATGTGCTTGTTGACTCCCCTCAATAATTCTAGCAATTGGTGAGGTATGATTTCCCTTTACAAAAACCACGTTGACTCTTCCCCATCAAGTTATGTTCATCTATTTGTCTGACAGTTCTGTTTTTTGTTTACTAAACTTTCAACCAATTTGCCCTTTACTGAAGTCAGGCTTACAGGCCTGTAATTGCCGGGATCACCTCTGGAACCCTTTTAAAAAATTGGCGCCACATTAGCTATCCTCCAGTCCTTTGGTACAGAAGCTGATTTCACATTTGAGTTCCTTCAGAACTCTTGGGTGAATACCATCTGATCCTGGTGACTTAGTACTGTTTAATTAACAATTTGTTCCAAAACCTCCTCTAATTACACCTCAATCTGAGACAGTTCCTAAGATTTGTCACCTAAAAAGAATGGCTCAATTTTGGAATCTTTCTCACATCCTCAGCTGTGAAGGCAGATGCAAAGAATTTGTTGAGTTTGTCTTCAATGGCCTTATTGTCCTTTAGTGCTCCTTTACCATCTTGATCGTCCAGTGGCCCCACTGGTTGTTTAGCAGGCTTCCTGCTTCTGATGTACTTAAAAAAAAAAAGGCTATTGCTTTTTGAGTCTTTGGCTTGCTGTTCTTCAAATTCTTTTTTGGCTTTCCTAATTATATTTTTACACTTCTCTTGCCAGAGTTTATGCTCCATTCTTTCTATTTTCTTCACTAAGATTTAACTTCCACTTTTTAAAGGATGCCTTTTTTTGCCTCTCACTGCTTCTTTTACATGCTCATCTATAGAATCGGATTCTGGCTGCTGATGGAGACAACATACAAGACAATAAGAAACTATCATCTGATGTGGTGTGGAAATTGTTACATTCCTGTTTCCTTACAACGTTTTAAAATGATTATTAACTTAGTCCTGGAAGAGAGGGTGGGGGACTGAGTTTGCTTCTTGGCCATTTTAAGGTGAACTGGCTGAATATTGATTCTAGTTATTCTGGTATATTTGTGTATTGTTATTACTTTTCTTTATTGAGGTTGCTGCATTGAATGGAGGAAAGAAAATGGGGAAATCAGACGTTGATCAGAGAATTCATCCTCCTGGAATTGGGGAATATCGCTGAAGTGCAAGTTCTTCTCTTCCTGTTGTTCCTAGCGATCTACATTGTGACCATGGCTGGGAACATTCTGATCATTGCCCTAGTTATGGCTAATCGACGTCTTCATACCCCCATGTACTTCTTCCTGTGGAACTTGTCCTGCTTGGAGACCTGCTACAGTTCCACAATCCTTCCTAGGATGCTGGCCAGTATGCTGACTGGGGAAAGAACCATTTCTGTTAGCGGCTGCATCACGCAACTTCATTTTTTTGGTTTCCTGGCAGCTACAGAATGTTACCTGCTAGCAGCGATGTCTTATGATCGGTATCTAGCAATATGCAAACCACTGCAATATGCCATCTGCATGAATGGTAGGAACTGCCTCTGGCTGGCATCTGGGTCTTGGATCAGTGGATTTCTGGGCAGTACAATAATGACATTTTTGGTGTCAAAATTAATTTTCTGTGGCCCAAATGAAATTGACCATTTCTTTTGCGATTTCACCCCAATGATTAAACTCTCCTGCAGTGACATCAGCCTGACCACTCTGGTGACCCTGATTCTTTCTTCCATGGAAACCCTGGTTCCATTTCTGTTAACCATGACATCCTATGTTTGCATCATAGTGACCATTCTAAGGATCCCTTCCACCAGCGGGAGGCAAAAGGCCTTTTCCACCTGCTCTTCTCACCTCGCCATGGTCACAATTTTTTATGGCACTATAATTATAGTCTATGTGATGCCAAAAAACAGTACACTGAGAGAGCTGAACAAAGTGTTCTCCATCTTCTACACTGTCCTGACTCCCCTGGCCAACCCCCTCATCTACAGCCTGAGAAACAGAGAGGTCAAGGAGGCCCTGAGAAAATTTTGCACTAAGTATCTTGCATTCTCATGTTTTAATGCATTGGAATAATGAGTCTCGATTTATTAACCAGGAGACACTATTTCGGACACCTCTAGCTCTGGCCAACCCCCATCTACAGCCTGAGAAACAAAGAGGTCAAGGAGGCCTCAGAAAAGCCCTCAGTAAATTCACTGGACCAAATTCTCACCAGGTCTCCACATAAGTCAATGGAGCTATGCAGGTTAAACCAGCTGATTGGCTGGTCCATGGTGATCAGAAGACTTCAGATGGGCTTCATTAAATGAGAATTAATCCTTATGTTTTAAATAGTCTGGTTGGGCTGCATCTAGGTTGATGAACACTCAAACCATCTGGCACCACCATAAGAGAATGTCAGGATGTACTGAGTTCTCAAACAGCTGCATTGACTTTAGGGCAGGTATTTGCTTCTCTTATCAACTGTGGGCTACATGGGGTGGTTTGTGGAGGGCAGTGGGGGTCTCGGGGTGCAGAGGAGGCTAAATAGTGAGCCCCACGCTGTGGAGGATCTGAAACGGTGTAGATAAATCTGACCAAGATTGCAACAGACAAGATCCATTCTAGGGCTGAAGGTGCTAAAATATAAAACTCGATGAAAAGATCATTTACCTGATGGATGTCCATGGTGCTTGTCTATGTAGCATTTTAATATTTTGACTAATATTTCAATTATAATGAAACAAAAACAAAGACAAGTATATCACTTGTTTGTTGCCTGTCTGTCTTTCCTTTCAGTTAATGCAATTCTCATCATATCTGCAGTTATGTGCATTAATTTTCAGACATCAATTGTGGCAGCAGAGAAATCAAGACTGAAAAAGGTCAACAAGCAAAACAAAATGACATACACAGCACAAACATAAAATCTTCTCTCTATTCTGCACATTACAATTCACCAGCTCAAACCGGCATATACTTCAGCAAGCATTCAGCAAGTGGCATGGTGGTCTAAATCACTGGTTTTCAACCTGTGGTCCGTGGGCTCCTGGGGGTCCACAGACTATGTCTAAGATTTTCAAAAGGGGTCACACCTCCATTCAAACATTTTAAGAGGTGTGTAAATGAAAAAAAGAAAGATTGAAAACCACTGATCTAAATACAAGGCTCTTCCTTTGAGGTCAGGAAATACCAGCCTCAAATCCTTAGCCAAATCTAGCTGTTAGTAGGAAAGTTATTGCAAGATGAGAGATCTCCTCGCAGATATACTCACCCAGATGTTTGACGTAGGAATCACTTAGTGAAATTCTACAGCCTCGTAAGGCTCCTTTCTACTGTTAAAATTGACAGGTGAAGTTGTGTCTTGGCTTTGACTTCAATGGGACTAAGATCACATGCTTTGACTCTACTGCCCACTGGACAGAGCCTGGCGCGTTGACCAAATCATGGGAGTGAAAGTTAGGAGAGTTGGAACACATGCTGGGCGGGACAGATATGGAATAATGTGTTAATCCCATATCACGTTGGCCTGGTTCTTCAATGGGGTTTTCTGCACAAATGTTTTTGATTCACTGCTTCTCAGTGGGGGTTAGGGCGAGTGGTTCAGGATGGTTCAGACAAGATATAAAAACATACACCTGAGGTGCTTGGCTTTTGGGGAGAGGTCTCGGCATATGTTGAGGGGTGTGATTCCTGGACCCATCTCAACATTGATTGGCCTAGGGGAGAGGAAAAATTGCCACCGGAAGGCCTGCCTGTACCTCCAAACACATGCTTGGGGTGGGTTTTATGCCATGATCTTAGCACTGATTGGCCAGGGGCATGCTAAGAGGGGTGTGAAATGTTTGACGGGGGTATGGAAAAGTTTGACAGCTTGGGTTCATCTAAATTATTATTGTGGAATGGTTAATAGGGAGCAACAGAGGGTAATGATGGGGAATGGGCAGCTATACTGTATAATGGGCACTGGAGCAGCAGAGAGTGAGGGGTGGGAAGGGGCAGCTATATTGTATAATGGGCACTAGGGGGGAGCAGAGGGTGGAGGAGGGAAGGGGCGGCTATACTGTATAACGGGCATTAGGGGCAGTGGGGGGTGAGGGATGGGAAAGGATCAGCCATCTCATCAACTTAAGTGCATTTAGGATCAGATTCTGATCTCAATTCCACCTGAATATGGATCTCTGAAGTCAAAGCCTTTCCCTCCTGTTTCCATCAGTCTAATTAAGGTCAGAATCCGACCTGTATCAGTGACATTGTACATACTGTTACATTTTCATTCCATCCACCCATTATAACATAGACAAATATCCTTCCAATAGTTAAAATCATGATGCATCACTATATTTCATGTTCTCCCCATGTAGTATTTCGTGAATTATTGTTTTGAAAAACAGTGCAATTATGAGAGACGCACATAAGGATCAGTGGGGATTGTTGCTAGCAAAGCTTTGGATGCACAACATTGTTAACGTGTTTTAGATTTAGGTATGTCTGTGTGGTTAGCTAGGAAGAACAATTGTCTTCTTTGTTTTGTAGTGAGAAATATAGAGATAACCTTATTCATCCACAAGAGCTGAAGCAAACAAACCAGTTCCCTTGAGGGAAAGAGATGACAACAAGAAGATGCTTTCAAAGAAGCATCCCACACAAAATGGTAGCTTCTGGGAAGTCGACATATGTAGTATTCCAATGTCCAAATGCAATAATGATAAAATGGATAAAATGTTCAAAACGCCAAAGTGATTTATGTGCTTAAGTCCTATTGTAAATCAATGGGATCTAGGCTATATGCACGTGTGTCTTTTCTAAAGCCCTACCAGCCCTGCTATTGACCTAAGAATACCTAGCTTCTTTAGATGCCCGCACTGTGGTGTTATGTATATTACTCTGATTCCCCTTAAATTACTATCCCCTATTAACAGAGGAATCCTTAGGACCTGCTGCAGTTCTTTCGATCTTCTATTTTCACAGGCCTTTGAGCCGTCTCAAAACAGTCCTGTAGGGTCAGTAGGAGATCAAGCCAAAATCATCAAAGTTAATAACTTTGGCATTGTCCCTTAAGGGTTTGTGGAAAGGTGGCTTATCTTTTCCTTCCTGACTGTATTTTTTTTTTAAGACAGTTGCCTGTTGAGTTAACCCCATATTGTCATACAGAAAAAGGGTCCCAGGAACCAGGAACATATGACATTACTAAATTATTACAGAGCAGCTCCGGATCCATGCTCTAGTTGCACACCAGTTTCTTGGGATGTAGGGATCATTGAGTGAGACTCTCTGGCCTGTTTTATAGGGGAGGTTAGATTAGATGCTCATAGTGGTTCCTTCTGGCTTTTAAATATATGGATCTATGAACAAATGAAAGCCGCAGACACAAATGGCTTTGATTTCAGTGGTTTCTTAAGAGTGAGCCAAATTGACCAGGCCTATGACAGGGATCAAGACATCGAGTGACTGCCTTTTAGACTCAAAAACACAGCTCAGGTTATCACCTTTTAGTGTAACCTACATGAGTTAGCTCAGTGTCACCAAATTCTCACAATAGCCACAAATCTATTGAGAGATTTCTTCAAAGCCTCCTTGACCTCTTTGTTTCTCAGGCTGTAGATGAGGGGGTTGACCATTGGAGTCAGGACTGTGTAGAAGACAGAGAACACTTTGTTCAGGTTTCTCAATGTATGTGTTTTTGGTACAACATACACCATGATTAGGGTCCCGTAGAAGGTTGTAACGACAATCAGGTGAGAGGAGCAGGTGGAAAATGCCCTTTGCTTCCCAGTAGTGGATGGGATTCTTATGATACTGGCTATGATATAGATATAGGATGTCAGGGTTAATAGAAACGGGGGAAAGATATCTATGGAAGCAAAACAGAAAGCAACAAGTTCTATCAAGTAGGTATCACCGCAGGACAGTTGGACCACTGGGGTGAAGTCACAAAAGAAATGATCAATTTTACTGGGGCCACAAAAAGTTAATTGTGACATCAAACATATTAATATGGTGACAACCACAAAGGCAATGATGCAAGACCCTGCTGCTAACTGGAGGCAAAACTTGCCATTCATAACAGTTCCATAATGCAGTGGTTTACATATCGCTAAATACCGATCATAAGACATCACAGATAAGAGGTAACATTCTGCAGCTGCCAGGCCAGCAAAGAAATAATACTGTATAAAACAACCACTAACAGAAATGGTTCTGTCCCCAGTCAGGAGACTGGCCAGCTCCCTGGGCAGGATGGTGGAGGTGTAGCAGATCTCCAAGCAGGACAAAATCCCCAGGAAGAAGTACATGGGGGTATGAAGGTGCTGATCAGCCACAACTAATGCTGCAATGAGGATGTTCCCAGCCAGGGTCACAATGTAGATCAGTAGAAAGAGTAGGAAGAGAAAGCTCTTCAGTTCAGGGAGTTTTCCAAATCCCAGGAGGATGAATTCCTTGCTGGCCGTTTCATTTCCTAGTTCCATGTCTGCCATGGGTTCTACCTTTGGAAGAAAAAAAACAAACTGAACTGGCAGTTGAAGACCATCAGGGTACTTTTCAATATACTCCATCTATTTCATTGCACAAATTATTAGTCCCCCATTTCCCCTTGTGGTGATGTGTCCATATCGCTGATGCATCATCTGACCTTCTGCTTTGGATCATGCATATTCTAGTTCCCCACCTTCACCAAGAAGAGATCAAACAAATTCTCTACCGATCCGTACCCCTGACAGAACTCTGATAGTTTCATTTTTTTATTCTTATTGGTACCCTAAACGCCTAATATTTTACAGCACAAACAATCTCCTAGGCTGATCATGTTTGGGTTTTGTTTTTCTTGTTTCAGGAGATAGACATTTACCATTATATACTAACAACCCTTAATGTCATCCATTTTTTAAAGGAGGATCGGACACAATTCTTCTAAGCTATTGAGTTGACCTCTCAATCCTGATCTCTTTCTTTATCTCCCTATCTCTCCCTTTTGATACACTGATTTCTCTCTTTACCATTTTTGAAGTGTTGATCATAATTATACTTAGGCATTAAAAAATGGAACATGAGAACTGCCATACAGTTCATACAGAAGATTGGAGGAGTGTTTTGATCAGTGTCCCATCCCTCACAATGTCAACAGACATTTTCTCCCAAGGAAATGCTGTTTTTTTAGTTGAAATAAAGTTAAAACCTCAAAACATTTTTTTAAATATTTATTGTTAGTTATTTTTGCTTCGGGCACCGAATTGGCTGAAAATTACTGAACATTTTTCAACCCCAAACCAAAACGTTTTCTGTTTTTGCCTGAAAATGTTCTCTTATTTTGTGTTTTTGCTGTTCCAAGTAAAAATGAAAGACTTTTGCAGGAAAGCAGACCCGTTTGGAGAAAGCTCAGTTTTCCGGTCTAGAAAATTTTGGATGTAAATCTTTGGACCAGTCTTAATGTCAACACAAGACTTGGATTTTGATTTGAATCATCAGAATATGCCCAAGTACATTAGATCATCTATAGTTTTATAAGAGAAATAAATACCTTTGTTTCAGGGTTTAAAGCAATGAATATCTGTCTGGGATTATGAAGAAGTGTGTTATATAATTCCTCTGCTTCCTCAGGAGCATTTGATACAGACCACTATCGAACAGTCTGACCTTGCAGCTCATAAGATATGTCTGCACTGCATTATAAACCTGGGTGTGTGGACTCAGTGTTTCCATGCCTGCACTTGAGCATCCAGACTGCATTGCTTACAATGCCTGGACCTGAAATCACGTGCAGTCTGGACATACAGGCATAGGACTTCCCTGATGTCATTCCTCTTTGAACTAGAGTAGATCTTTTAGAAAACCCAGACAAATTTATGTTAGCCCTCTCCTGCTTTTTGCCTTTACAGTAACTCCTCACTTAACATAGTAGTTATGTTCCTGAAAAATGCTACTTGAAGTGAAACAAAGTTAAGCAATTCTAACTTCCCCATATGAATTAATGTAAATGGGGGGCGGGGTTAGGTTCCAGGGACATTTTTTTTTGCCAGACAAAAGATATATTATATATATATATATATATATATATATATATATATATATATAAAAGTTTTAAACAAACAATTGAATACTGTACACAGAAATGATGATTGTGAAGCTTGGTTGAGGTGGTGAAGTCAGAGGGTGGAAGAGGGTGGGATATTTCCCAGGGAATGCCTTACCGCTAAATGATGAACTAGCATTTGGCTGAGCCCTCAAGGGTTAACACATTGTTGTTAACGTAGCCTCACACTCTACAAGGCAGCACGAATGGAGGGAGGGGAGACAGCATGGCAGAGAGAGACAGAGATACACACTGTGTGTGTGTGAGACAGACACGCCTTGCCCCTTTAAGTACGCTTACCCCACTCTAAGTACACTGCATTTTTAAGTAGATCATTATGTTAAGACAGCAGGTGCTGCCAGCAAGTTCCCCGTGTCCTGAGCCCTGTTGTGTCGTCCCCCTGCTCTGAGGAGATAAAGGTACAGGAGCGGGGACAGGAGGACACCCTGACATTAGCACCCCTCTTCCTCCCCAGGCAGGGAGCTCCCAGGCAGAGGACGGGAGCAGCACATGGCAGTGCAGAGAGGGAAAGTTGAACTGCCCTGCAATTAATAGCCTGCTGGATGGATGCCACACAGGGAACTTAGGGGAGCAGGGAGCTGATAGGGGGGCTGCCAGTCCACCCTGGTTCCAAGCCCCCACCAGCTAGCTCCAACGGGCTGCTCTTCCTGAAAGCAGTGGACAAAGCAGAGAGCTGCCAAACAAGTTATAAGGGAGCATTGCGAAACTTTAAACCACCATGTTCTCTAATTGATCATCAAAGTAACAATAAAACAACATTAACCGGGACGACGTTAAGTGAGGAGTTACTGTAATTCTTTTTCTTTTTTCTCTAGACGTTCAGGGTTGTGTCTCCATCCCAGGGTAAAGATATCCAGAAGGTTTGATTTAAATGGGATTGCACCCAATCTGCTATTATAGCTAGAGTTTTTAGCTCAGTGTTCTGGATTAAAAAAAATATTTTGACTCTGCAGGGAGTCTATAGTGATGACAGAAATAAAGACAGACAGAGGAAACAGGGAAGCAAAGAGGTGTATGGAAATGGTTAGATAGATAGATCGATTGATAGATGTGCATGGGGAAAGAAAGAAAGATCCCCATACACATCTATCTACCTCTGAACCCTTCTGTATGTTTTACTGACCTGCTTGACATGTGTATCTTCTTTTAATTCAATTTCATATAATAATGGAATTATTCCTCATTTTAGTCTGGTACATGAAATTATTCATATCAGTCAATTATTCACATTCATCAACATTCACAGTGATTCCGGAGAAGAAGCATGATAAGACATAGCTTTGACACAACACATTGAATATTCCGAGCCTGTTAAAGACCATTCCTGGCCCATTAAAGACCTTTCTTCCCCAACACCCCAGTGAGGGAAGCCTTAGCTCACGTTTGCCACTTCAAAATCCCATGATTTAATTGAAACAGAAATGGTGGAAATGTTTTACCTTTAAATCTGTTCTACGCAAGGCTGATTTTCGGATACCGTCCCTTTCCCCAGTGATTCAGAGACCAGGATACTGGTTCTGCAGTTTATCTTCTTCCATCATCTGCTTCACGTTCTTCAACAGTGCCAGGAAAGAGATCTACTATGAATATTCTATATGATGCTATTTGCCTTGTGCCCAGTTCCTACAAGAGAGACCCTCTCCAGATTTCTCTTTTATCCCTTCTGTGGGAAGGTGACATCTCCCTTGATGCTTACCTTGATTAATGAGAAGGAAAACTCAACACACTAGTGCTGTAGATGGTACAAACACCAGAGGGAATGGAGACAAACTGCTACCCTCCGAGGAAATGGCCTTCCTTACTAGATGCATGTGATGAGGTCATTGGTCACCTCCAATTATGGTGCTACAGTCCAAGAAGAGACTTACAAGAAACCTATTGCACATTTTCCCACCCAATTGCTATTTAGGAGACCCTTAAAAAAAAAAAAAAAAAAAAAAAAAGAGTGGGGTCCCTCACCCATGTCTTCAGGGTGGAAAGAGAAAGGGAGGGTGTGACAGCTGGTCATGTACTCAGTGTAAGATATCAGATAATGCTTGGGATTTTCCTGACATGCTGCTGACTTTCAAATGGACTTCTGCTCTTAAATCATGTAGACACTTGTGAAAAGCTCACATATTGTATTCTCTGTTTCACCCTGGGAAGGATGAGAGAGGACATTCAGGCTGAAAGTTTTCAAGGGGCCTAAGTGAGTTAGGCCTTGCATTCCCAATGCCTTTTGATGGCATTTCAGTGTCTACCTCACTTAGGCACATTTCAAACACCCAGCCTCAGGTCCCAGACTTCTATGGAGACACAAATGTCTACACAAATCTTAGTGACTTCACCCTTTTCATTATCTATGCTCTAATATGCCTATCAATGTGGCATCTGGGAGTGTCACATACGTTCATGGACTTATTCTCCCTGCATCCAAGTGTGGTAGGGGACTATTATTATGCACAGGGGAAACTGAGGCATGGGGGGATTAAACAGCATCTCAAAGTCACATAGTGAATGTGTGAGAGAGCCAAGTAGAGTCTCAGACTTGCAGACTTTAAGGCCAGAAGGGATCATAATGATCATCTAGTACAGTGGTTCTCAATCTTTTGTACTGGTGACCCCTTTTCACATAGCTGCAGAGAAAGGTGGGGGAGAAAAACCAAAAAAAAAACCCAAAATTAAACCAGGGTCTCTGCCAATCTGACCTGGGGGGAAATTCCTTCTGAACCCTAAATATTGTGGTCAATTAGACCCTGAGCATGTGGGCAAGACCCACCAGTCAGACACCTGGGTAAGAATTCTCTGTAGTAATTCACAGACTATGACAGAAAAAATAGGTTATCTTCTCAAAGAAAGAGATTGGGTTAGTCTGACATGACCTACCTTTAGTAAAACCATAATGTATTTGTTTACCTCTATGACTTTAATTAGCCTCTCTTTCAGTATTTGTTCTAAGAGCTTGCAAACAATTGAGATCAAACTAACAGGCCTGTAGATCCTGAATTATTCCCCCCCCCCTGCCCTTTTTTATATAGTTTCTATATTTGCAGTTCTCCAGTCATAGGGTAAAACGCCTGAGTATCTCAAGTTTCACTATCTTGATTTAAGCTCAGAACCATCCACCCTTCTGTGACGAATTGGGACTGTTCTTACTGTGGTCTGTGAATGCTGACAGGGGAGTGTGGCTAGGATAGTCTGCATTGGGGGATGGGAGACTGACTGACGGAGAATACCTGAGCATGTAACATGAGAACCCAGGAAGGGGTTAGAGGCCAGGTGACACCTTTGCCCAGGAAACTGAACAAAGGCTGAAGGGAGAGTTTCAGGAGCTGGCTGGGAGGCAGACGGGGCTCTGACCTCGCAAGGGGCTGGGGTGCCCTGAGACCCCAAGATGGACCAACTGAGGGGGGTCCTGTTGTCTGTGCCTGCAAGACCTGTCTTGGACTGTATTCCTGTCATCTTAATAAACCTTCTGCTTTACTGGCTGTCTGAGAGTCATGGTAAATCTCAGGAAGCCGGGGGTGCAGGGCCCTGAGACCCCCACACTCCGCGACAACTGGTGGCAGTGGTGGGATCTACTGCACCCCGTGGACGGCGCTTCCTGCAGTAAGTGACTGGGGAGCAGCAAAACGAAGGGGGATCGACAGGGACCAGGTGGGCTGAAGAATCAGAGAGAGACGGTTTCAAGGAGCAATTAACCCCTGGGAGTGTGTGACCAGTGAGAAGGACATTTGCAGTAACAGGGTCCCCTGGGTGATCGCAGCGAGCGGTCCCGGGGCGGAGGAGTCTGCAGCTCGACCCTGGCAGAGAGGTGGTGACCTGAAGAAGGGCTGGCACACTAGGGGTCCCCCTGGAATGGTGGAAAGCGGAGAGCGCAGGCCGGCGAGTGGCTAGCAGGAGGATGTTTGCTAAACGCCTCAAGAGTGACCTGGTGGAGCTGTGCAGGCAGAGGGGGCTGCGCATTGGGAGGTCCACCAAAGAACAGCTCATTGCCCAGCTGGAGGAGAGGGATCGCTTGGATGAACCGAGCCCTGTCCCTGAGAGAAGCCGCCTGGCGGATGCAGCGTGGGCCCTGGGGCCTGACATGGCTGGGACGGGTCAGACTGCTGCCGAGGACATCCCGAGACCCTGCCTACCTATACTTAGGGGAGGGGTTGGGGGAAGCCCAGCGAATACCAAGGGCACCCTGACCCCAGCGACCAGCAGGGGATCGTCCCGGTGGAGCTTCCCGTCCCGGGAGCCGATGCGACTGGAATATGACAGGGAGCCGAGACTGAAAGAGCTTGAGTTAAGGCAGCAAGAACTGAAGCAGGAGCGGGAAGAGAAGGAGAAACAACGTCAGCATGAGCGGGACCAATGTCAGCATGAGCGGGAAGAACGGGAAAAACAGCGTCAGCATGAGGCGAACCAACGTCAGCATGAGCTGGAACTGGCCAGGCTGAGGAGCAGTGGGGCCCCGGCTGCGGTGAGTGAGGGGGGACCCAAGACTGCAAAGAGCTTTGATAAGTGCTTTCTGGCCCAGCGTAAGGAGGGGGAGGACATGGATACCTTCCTGACGGCCTTTGAGAATACCTGCAAGCTGCTCCAGGTTGACCCTGCAGACAGGCTCCAGTTTTTCATCCCCTCACTGGACCCCACAGCCAGGGAGGTGTACAGCCGACTGAAAGGGGCGGAGGGGGACTACGAACTGTTCAAAAAGGCCCTGCTCCGCGAGTTTGGGCTGACCCCTGAGATGTACCAGCAAAGGTTCCGGAGTCAGCGTAAAACCTGTGAGGTCACATACCTACAACTAGCCAACCGGGCGCAGGGGTATGCCCGCAAGTGGACGGCTGGGGCCCAAACTATAGAGGACCTGCTTGACCTAGTCATACTGGAGCACGTGTATGAGCAGTGCCCATCCAACCTGAGGTGATGGTTGATGGACCAAAAGCCAGAGAACCCGCAGCATGCAGGTCAGATGGCTGACGAGTTTGTGAACAGTCGGGCAGGGGATAACCGGGAGGAGTCCCAAAGGAACAGTCCTGCCACAACGCAAAGAGAGAGTCATCATGGGACCTCCCAGCGAGAAAATAGGGAGAACCCCCACCAAAGGGGAACATCCAGCATCAGGTCCATCCGACGCACTCGAGGGGTCCATGGGACATGGGCTGCTATCGCTGTGGCCAGAGAGATCACATACGGGCCCAGTGCCCCAGGCTCAGGGACAGACTGAGCAGACCGAACCCACAGAGGGTTGACTGGGTAGACACCCAGCCGGGTGAGAGGCAGCATTCCCAGGGAAGGGGGGCTGGCAGAGTACCACCTGCTAAGGAGGGAGGAGAGCTCCAAGCCAGCTCCTCTGGGGGCCTGGATGCTCCAGACTCAGGGTTTTTGGTTTATACGGTGGGCGCGGGGCTGTCCCTACGGAGAGAGTACCTTGTTCCCCTGGAGGTGGATGGGAGGAAGATCAATGGATACTGGGATACGGGCGCAGGTGGTGCCCAATACCTACCTGACCCTGACGGGGGTGGGCGGGACACCAGTCAAAGTGCCCGTGGCGAGGGTACACCTGAAGTGGGGGATCAAGGAGGGCCCCAAGGATGTGGGGGTACACCCATATTTGCCCACTGAGGTGTTGATGGGGGGGACCTGGAGGACTGGCCAAGCAACCCCCACAGTGCACTGGTTGTGACCCGCAGTCAGAGCCAGCGAGGGGCACGGCGCCCTGACCTTGGGGAGGGTGCCTTGCCCGAGGCGCAGGACCCTAACCTGGTGGGGAGGGAACATGCAGGGACATGGCTCAGGGAGGCTGCGGCTTCAGACCCAGCCGGCGAGAGAGAGCAGGTGGCCATCCCTGTCCCAGCTGCTGAGTTCCAGGCTGAGTTGCAGAAAGATCCCTCCTTGCGGAAGATAAAGGACCTGGCTGACCTCAGTGCGGTACAGACCGTGGGGAGAGATGGCCGGAAAAGGTTCCTGTGGGAGAAAGGGTTCCTGTACCGAGAATGGGCTCCCCCAGGGAAAATGGAGTCAGGGGGGATCAGGAGGCAGCTGGTGGTACCCCAGAAGTATCGCCACCAGCTGCTGTACTGGGCCCATGACATTCCCCTCTCAGGGCACCAGGTGTACCCAGCAGAGGCTGCTACGGACCTTTTACTGGCCTGGGGTCTTTGTTACTGTCCGACAGTACTGCCGATCCTGTGACCCTTGTCAGAGAGGGAGGAAGGCCCGGGACAAGGGGAAAATGGCTTTAGGACCCTTACCCAGCATAGAGGAGCCTTTCATGAGGGTGGCCAAGGTTAAAAGGGGGGCTATGAACCAAGAGGCCCCAAATCACAGACCTCCAGACTGGAACACTGGGAGAAGACCCCAGCCCAGTTGGAACCCCAGGGGTATTGGGGTGGGAAAAGAGCACAAAGGCTGCATAAACCTTCCCACATGCGAACTACGAGTGCCACCGAGCAACCCCGACCTAAGGGGGGGTGAACCTGGAGGGGCCTGGTGTAATTCTCACCAAGGAATGGGAGGGATGCTGGGGCATCCACAGGAATGGGGGTAGATTCAAACTTCCCCAGGTCACTGGCTAAAGTGACCCTGCTCAGTTTGGTCTTGAAGGGGGGAGAGATGTGATGAACTGGGACTGTTCTTACTGTGGTCTGTGAATGCTGACAGGGGAGTGTGGCTAGGATAGTCTGCATCGGGGGATGGGAGACTGACCGATGGAGAATACCTGAGCATGTAACATGAGAACCCAGGAAGGGGTTAGAGGCCAGGTGACACCTTTGCCCAGGAAATTGAACAAAGGCTGAAGGGAGAGTTTCAGGAGCTGGCTGGGAGGCAGACAGGGCTCTGACCTCGCAAGGGGCTGGGGTGCCCTGAGATCCCAAGATGGACCCAACTGAGGGGGGTCCTGTTGTCTGTGCCTGTAAGACCCGTCTTGGGCTGTATTTCTGTCATCTAAATATACCTTCTGCTTTACTGGCTGGCTGAGAGTCATGGTGAATCTCAGGAAGCCGGGGGTGCAGGGCCCTGAGACCCCCACACTCCGCAACACCTTCATTTTGCACTCTGATTTTATTTGAATTCACAGTATGGTGGTGTGTGGGCATGGAGGGCATCTAGCTGGTTTCCTATGTGCTTTTAAGAACTGCCTTTACCAAGGTGGGTCTTTCTATCTGCATCCAGTGGGGAAAAGTTGTAAGCTGCCTTCTCGGCTCTGTCATGTCTCTTACCTCCAAACTGGCCAAGTGCAGTATATTTTTGGGTGCTAAGAGCCCCTCGGTGCCAACTGGCAGAGACCCACTGTACAGTGACTCAAATTACACCTGACACCTCACTACACCTAACACTTTGCTGTCATTATTATCCCTTCACATAACACAAGACCCAGGATCACCCAATGAAAGTCGTAGGCAGCCAGTTTAAAACATAAGGAAGTAGTTCCTTGCACAATGCAGTGAACCTGTGGAACTCATAGCCAGGGCATGTTGTGAAGGCCAAAAATATAACTGGGATTAGATAAGTTGATGGAGGATAGGTCCATCAATGGCTATTAGCCAGGATGGTCCAGAACACAACCCGATGCTCTTTGTGTCCCTAGCCTCCAACTGCCAGAAACTGGGATGGATCACTAGATAATTACCCTGTTCTATTCATTCCCTCTGAAGCCTCTGGCACCAGCCACTGTTGGAAAACAGAATACTGGGCTAGATGGACCCTTGTTCTCACCCACTATGGCTGTTTTTATGTTCTTATGTCCTAGTATTTATCTATAAGGAATGTCATGTGAAATAACAAATGAAAGCTAGTGACACACTGGCCATTGATATCATTGCATGATGGATGGATGGCACGTAAAGAATAATGAATGTGTGCTGGGAATATGTTCCTAAAACGTGTTTTGGAGGCAGAGTTGGTAAACATGTTTGTCCTGGACAAAGGAATGTTGATTTGCCTGCGTCTGAAATGTAAATCAAGCAGGATGAGCCAGAGACAATGAGCATTTCATTTGTAAACCCCAGTTATCAGGAAGTTGAGGAAACAGCATGGCACCAGAACACCAGAGGACACACCAGAGTCAGAACCCAGGGGTCATCCTAACTCTTGAGACAAAGACAGTGAACTTTGGTGAATATAAGGAGAAACAAAAGGGCATCTTGTTATCCGTCACTGAGGGGGAGAAGAAAAAAAAAAAAAGTCAGCGGTCTTTGTGTTTAAGGAAAAGCGGATCCTCAACCATGTGGGTCGGTGATGCTACGAAGTAGCTGTAGGTGAGAAAAATGTCTTTGCCAAGCATTATAACCTGCTGAGTTACATTTTAGTCATGAGAAGATTATAATAATTTTTTGTTTTATTTGTAACCATTTTCTGGGCCTCTGATCTCAGTATTCCTGAAATCTCTTCTTTGTTAATACACTTAATCTGGTTTTATTATACATTCATCTCAGTGCTATTCTACTGAAGTGAGGTGGGCATTGTTGAAATTCTCTCTGGCCCATAGGTGCCAACTTCCTCTCTACCCAGGGAAAGCTCAATCTCCCTCTCCACCCCAGGCTCTGCCCCCACTCCACCACTTTCCCCAAACCCCACCCCCTCCCCGCCTCTTCCATGCCACTTTCTCCTGCGCATGCCCCATCCCCGCTCCTCCCCCTACCTCCCAGAGTAGGGGGGGGGGAGCTTGGCTGCTGGTGTTTTTCCATGGGTGCACCAGCCCTGGAGCCCCCACAAAATTGACGCCTATGTTCCGAGCCCTCCTTCAACTCAACTTCCCAAGAACTCAGTTCGATTCTTGCCATTGTCACTCAGGTATTTTTATTTGGCATAGACTCAAACACGGGGTGGATGCTGGGTACATCACAGCACCAAAGTTACATAGAAACACTTTTCCTTTATATACATTACACATGAACGGCAATACAAAGGTCCATCTAGCCCAGTATCCTGTCTTCCAACAGTGGCCAATGCCGAGTGCCCCAGAGGGAATGAACAGAACAGGTTATCATCAAGTGATCCATGCCCTGTCACCCATTTCCAGCTTCTGGTAAATCTCATTGCATTTATTTTAAATGACAAGACCACAAGAACCAGTTCAGTAGTGAAGGCATCCAGCCAGGTTTATTGCCGATGAAGCTTGGTCCTCGCTCCCTGGATCAAGGTCATAAATAGCCACATCCTGCAATCCAGGGATGATTTAGACACAGTCGGATTGTTGGGTGGATGACAAACCATTGGCCAAAACCAGATCCCTTTGAAGTGTATGGCTAAATCCCAATTGTTATGGTTATTACAGAGCTAGCTGCACCTCTCCCTCTTCCCTAGTATCTCTAAGTGAACCCACTAGGTCTCCACCTCATCTGTCCCTTCCTTAGGGTGGAATCATGTGATTCTCCTCTTCTTAAATGGGTCCCAGCCTGCAGCACCCAGTGCACCAATCATGATTTCTCACCTCTTCTGACTGTGTTCAGTACCTGCAATTCTTCCCCTCCTTGAGTGAGCAGACAGCCTTCTCCAAGCAAACTGTGATTTACTTACCAGAGTAGGAACAAGGCATAACATAAAAGAAAATATTGGATAGCAACTCTGTAGAAGTCTGGACTCACCCCTGCGGCACCTCCTGCTGGTCCCTTCTGGGAATTAGCTCTTCCAGCCTCTGGAGCGCCCTCTGCAAGCCGGTGATCTGCCTTGTCCTCTTCTCTGGCCTCCGTGTCCCTCCCAGGACCCTGGTGCCCCTTGCCCTGGGAGCTGCCCCCTGGCAATACCAACACACACGCTAGGTCTCCCCTCCCAGGGGAACCCCCACCCACTATCCCCACCTTACCTCAGGATAAGCCCACTACCAATGCCCCATCTAGCTCCCACTCTCTGGGGAAGACTGCAGTATAGGCCACTCATCATCGGCAAGGTTGGGTTTGGACCTGCTGCCTTGGCCTAGTCCTGGGCTGCCCTCTGCAATCCCCAGTACCCCTTAGCCTTCTCCTAGGCCACAGCCTGGGGCTATCCAGGCTGGAGCTCCCCAGCCTTTCCCCAGCCCTGCTCCACCCAGGGACTTTGTGTCTAGCTCCCTGCAGCCAGGCCCTTCTCTCTCTGAAGGCAGAGAGAGACTCCTGAGATCCTGGCTCCCAGCCTCTTATATAGGGCCAGCTGGGGCCTGATTGGGGCATGGCCCAGCTGTGGCTACTTCCCCAATCAGCCCAGTAGCTTTTCCCTTTGCCCCAGCCCTCTGCCAGTGCTGTTTTAAACTCCACAGGCAGGAGCCCGGTACCCACCCCGCTACAAACTCCCTTTCCATCACACTGAAAACTTTAATGGGATCAACATTTGGCCTCATTATCCAGGGTCAACTTCAGAAAAAATGTAAAACCTTTCTCTTCAAAACTGCCTTTCCACCATAATGAGAATGATGCAACATTGATTTATTTAGGTTAAAATAATAAAAAATATGCTTATCTAAGTCTCTATGTGCCCTAACGCATCATTGATAACAATAAATCCCAGAAACATGAAAATAGTCATTTCAGTAGGAACTCAAACATCCAGACATCTACAGAGACTCCTTTCTACCCCTTAAGCATTGTGGGAGGAAAACCTTCAACTCAGAAAACCTCATCAATGAGACGATGACATTGAAACCCTAATAAATGGGGGAGGAGGGGAATGACGCCCCCGTCTAAGCAAATTCCCCCTTCCAAACTCCCAACCACAAATAATACATGGAAAAAAGGAACAAATTAACCAACTGACAAATAAACAAAACATAACTTATGAGTATAACTTTTCCTGGGCATGGCAGCTGTCTGGTAAACTGTGCTACAGGCTGGCCTAGAGAAAGAACAGAACTCTGCCACGATTTTCACACTCAATACAATAGAGAGGTCACAGTCGGATATTATTGTATCCCCATTCTGTCACACAAACAAACAAAACCTCTAAGACCCCAAGCGTATTTTCCCCCAAAATAAAAGAAGAGCCAGAGACTCCATGAACATCATTCTGGAATGTATTAGCAGGAGTGTTGTGAGCAAGACACAAGAAGTAATTCTTCCGCTCTACTCTGCACTGATTAGGCCTCAATTGGAGTATTGTGTCCAGTTCTTGGTGCCACATTTCAGGAAAGCTGTAGACAAATTGGAGAAAGTCCAGAGAAGAGCAAATAAAATAATAATAATAATAATAATAATAATAATAATAATAATTATTATTATTATTATTATTATTATTAAAGGTCTAGAAAACATGACCTATGAGGGAAGAATGAAACATGATAACAGTTTTCAAGTTTTTAAAAGTTCTTGCAAGGAAGAGGGAGAAGAATTGTTCTTCTTAACCTCTGAGAATAGGACAGGAAGCTATGGGCTTAAATTGCAGCAAGGGAGGTTTAGGTTGCTACATCAAATAACAGTATTTTACAACAGCAGTTTCTTACAATCTATACGTAACGGTAACTGCTACATATACCACATTTCTACACATAGCAGTTTCACACACACAATATAGTGCAAGAAATTGCTACCTGTAGGCATTTGCTACATCAGGTAGCAGTTTTATACCATAGCAGTTTCTTACAATCTATTACCTATCAGTAACTGCTACCAGTAGTACATTGCTACCGGGAGCAGTTTAATACATTGAACCCGACAATCTCGCCAGCTGTCTATCCACCTTATGTCCATTCATCCAATCCATACTTTTTTAACTTGCTGGCAAGACAACTGTGTAAGACCATATCAAAAGCAGCTGAAAGAAGGGCCAATTGGATGACTGTCATTGTACCACTCGAAGATTACTCCAGACTTCAGTAGTTATCAATTTTTACTAACTTGTCGCAGATGTATGTAAATGCTGGAGACAAAAATAAAGTGCAGTTTTAAGTGAAAGTACTCTTGTATTGTACTGTTCGTGCCAGTCACCTATCAGTACAATGGCCATGTCTCCATTAATTTATTTCCCGCCACCACCTCGCCAAGAGTAATAGTTATCAAGAGCTTTGGGTGAGTATCCCTTGAGCAAAGAATTACAAGGGATGTTCTCTGTCTCCCCCCAGATCAGGTCCTGCAGCAACGGTAGGCAAAGGAACACTGGTCTTCCCCCATTTTATGAATTGTACTGGGGCACAGATGTCTTCACTCCTGGTGTGGGGCTGCATGCACCGAAGCGGAAAGGTAAACATAGATATCTGTGGACCTCCAACTGCAGAAATGTAGGTGCTGAATGAGTTTAGGTACCTACACGGTATGGGGGCACCTGACTGGGGGCGTTTCTTTGAGTCCCAGTTGGGCCCGATTCTGGCATTTATGTGCCTAAAATGGCAGTTAGGTGCCTAAATCCCTTTGTAAATCAGGCACCTACTGAGATTTTCAAAAGTTCCTTAGCAGGTTAGGTGCCTAACTTCCATTCAGATCAGGTGCTTGACCCTGTTTACATTCTTTTGAAAATCCCACTAGGCACCCATCTGCATCTTTAGGTTCCTAAATACCTTTGATAATGTGGCTCTTAGGGCCACATTTCGGAAGGTATTTAGGTGACTGGTGGGATCTTCAAAGGCATCTGGGTGCTAAAATCCATTCAAATCAATGGCTATATGCCTAACTGCTTTTGAAAATCCCACCACTCACCTAAATATCTTTCAAAATCTAGTCCTTAGTTTATTAGAATAAGAGACATTAATGCAATGAGCCAGATTCTCAGAAGATAAATAGGGCACATTCACTTCAGGGGAGATAAACCAATTTATGCTAGCTGGAGATCTGACCTATAGCCTCCAATGGATCAACACTCCTATACATAGGCTTGTCAAATTTGTTAAATAATTTTGACAGATAATGTCAATATAATATATAAAAAAAAACCTAGATCAATTCATGGAGGATAGGTCCATCAATGGCTATTAGCCAGGATGGGCAGAGATGATGTCCTTAGCAACAGGGAATGAATCACTTGATGATTACCTGTTCTGTTATTTCCCTCTGAAGCACCTGGCATTGGCCATTGTCAGAAGACCGGATGCTGGGCTAGATAGACCATTGGTCTGACACAGTATGGCTGTTCCTATGTTGTAATATTTATTTTAAAGATATATATATACTTTCACAGTTGCATGAAACTATGTGATGGAGGATCAAACAACTACTTAATGAGAGCAGACACTGAAATTCAAAAAATGAAAGATTTATAGACTGTTAGAATATCAGTTGTCAACCTCATGTCAAAATACACGAAGTGAATAGCCTTAAGTCAACAAATCCTACCTGATTTTACTATTTTTATTTTTGCTCCTCTAGTGTAACAAGCCTAATTCAAAAGTCCAAATCATTGGATTTCGACTCAAATAAGCTCTCAAGCAGGGGTAACTAGTGGTGTTCCCCAAGGGTCAGTTCTAGGACCAATCCTATTCAACTTATTCATAAATGATCTGGAGAAAGGGGGAAACAGTGAGGTAGCAAAGTTTGCAGATGATACTAAACTGCTCAAAATAGTTAAGACCAAAGCAGACTGTGAAGGACTTCAAAAAGATCTCACAAAACTAAGTGATTGGGCAACAAAATGGCAAATTAAATTTAACGTGTATAAATGTAAAGTAATGCACATTTGGAAAAATAACCCCAACTATACCTACAATATGATGGGGTCTAATTTAGCTACAACTAATCAGGAAAAAGATCTTGGAGTCATCATGGATAGTTCTCTGAAGACGTCCACGCAGTGTGCAGCGGCAGTCAAAAAAGCAAACAGGATGTTAGGAATCATTAAAAAAGGGATAGAGAATAAGATGGCGAATATCTTATTGCCCGTATATAAATCCATGGTACGCCCACATCTCGTACAGATGTGGTCTCCTCATCTCCAAAAAGATATTCTGGCATTAGAAAAGGATCAAAGAAGGGCAACTAAAATGATTAGGGGCTAGGAATGGGTCCTAGATGAGGAGAGATTAAAGAGGATAGGACTTTTCAGCTTGGAAAAAAGGAGACTAAGGGGGGATTTGATAGAGGTATATAAAATCATGAGCAGTGTGGAGAAAGTGAATAAGGAAAAGTTATTTACTTGTTCTCATAATATAAGAACTAGGGGCCACAAAATGAAATTAATGGGCAGCAGGCTTAAAACAAATAAAAGGAAGTTTTTCTTCACGCCGCGCACATTCAACTTGTGGAACTCCTTGCCTGAGGAGGTTGTGAAGGCTAGGACTATAACAGGGTTTAAAAGAGAACTGGATAAATTCATGGAGGTTAAGTCCATTAATGGCTATTAGCCAGGATGGGTAAGGAATGGTGTCCCTAGACTCTGTTTGTCAGAGGGTGGTAATGGACGGCAGGAGAGAGATCATTTGAGCATTATCTATTAGGTTCACTCCCTCTGGGGCACCTGACATTGGCCACTGTTGGCAGAATCATAGAATCATAGATTATAAGGTCAGAAGGGACCATTATGATCATCTAGTCTGACATCCTGCACAACGCAGGCCACAGAATCTCACCCTGGTAGACAGGATACTGGGCTGGATGGCCCTTTGGTCTGACCCAGTACAGCCATTCTTATGTTCTTATGTTCTTAGCAACATTTTTCATACTTTGCATATCTATACATATGAGTTATTATGGAAAAAATATTTTGGTCACTTAGTGCATGTATGGTAAAATCAATGTTTACCAACACAAATCTAACCCTTCTTAACACACTAGCTGAGTGTGGGACCCAATAAACTTATTCCTATTTCATTTGAACCTAAAACTTAATGTAGTAATTTTTTTTGCCTCCTCATAAAGACAACAAATTTCCTGACAGATTTCCTCAGGGAGATGTTTACTTCTTTGTTTCTGAAACTATATATGAGGGGATTGACCAATGGAATTAGAACAGTGTAGAAGACAGAGAAAATTTTCTTTAAATCTATTGGAGCGTTGACGGGTGGCACCATATAGACAATTATCAGGGTGCCAAAGAAAGTGGTAACCACAATGAGGTGGGAGGAGCAGGTGGAAAATGCCTTTTGCTGCCCGGTGGTAGAAGGGATTCTCAGGATGGTGATGATGATACAAACATAGGATGCCAGCGTTAATAGAAATGGGGGCAGGGCACATATGGTAGAGAATGAGAAATCAGCTAGGGTGAGTAAGTGGGTATCACTGCAGGAGAGTTTGATCAGTGGGGTGAAATCACAAAAGAAATGGTCAATCTCCTTAGGACCACAGAACACTAACTGGAAAATCAAATAGACAATGATGCTGTTGAGGGCAAAACTGCTTATCCAGCACCCTGCGGCCATCTGGATACAAGCCCTGGTGTTCATTATAGCTGCATAGCGCAGTGGATTACATATGGCTAAATACCGATCATAAGACATTACAGATAAGAGGAAACACTCAGTACCAGCCAGGCAACCAAAGAAGTAAAACTGCATGATGCAGCTGCTAACGGAAATGGTTCTGTCCTCAGCCCAGAGACTGGCCAGCATTCTGGGCATGATGGTGGAGCTGTAGCAGGTCTCCAAGCAGGACAAGTTCCCCAGGAAGAAGTACATGGGGGTGTGAAGGTGCCGATCAATCACAACTAGCACAACAATGGTGAGGTTCCCGGCCATGGTCATAATGTAGATCACTAGAAACAGCAGGAAGAGAGGAAACTGCAGATTCTGGAGATCCCCAAATTCCAGAAGGATAAATTCTGTGATGACTGTTTGATTTCGCCATTCTGTTTTTGCCATGGGATGTGTCTAATCAGAAATTTAAACAAGGAATCTAAGCATGTAATTACATATATACACACAGGCACAAAACACCATTATTACAAGAATATAACGGAGTCTGCTAAGTTAAGGTAGGAAATGTTCAAAGTCCAACTAAGGTGCAGCTCTCTGTTTGTATGCATCATGATACGGGGACTTTAATTCCTGATCACTCACCATTTTTCCAAGGGACTCTTTGTGAAATTTAGTTGTGGAGCTCTAGTAGGTTTCTAATAAGCATGTGTGAACTGCAATTTGTCAAAGGCTTATAACTTGGCCAAATTTGGGCGATTTTCATAAGGAAGACAAAAGGCACATTCCTGAATCAAAGACACACCCTGCCAAATTTCAAATCCTTGAGCCAGAGCCTGTGGGCACCAGAGCATCTCAATGAAAAGGTCACCAGAATTTTTTAACATGGGCAAAGCAATGTGCCTTTCTCTACCCTAGTTACTGGAAATGCATAAATCATTTTGGCTGAAAATTTAAAAAAATAAATAAATACAGCTTGAGGTTTGACACTTGGCATTTAAAGCTTAGCAAAGTTATAAGCAAATGAAAACATGGTCTTAATAATGGGAAGTATTAAGTCAGAGGTAGTGCTAGCGTCCTCACCTATATGGTCACATACATTTATGTACATTAAAGGTAACTCAGCACTAGATATCTCTGGATTCAGACTGGTTTGAAAAAGCTCACAACATAAAATAATTTTATAATTAGTAATATGCCCTTACTTATATGAGGAAATGACTGTCAGTCTATCTATCTAGCTATCTATCTATCCTTTGAGAATCACAGCCTTCCTGTGCTGTAGCCATAGGCCTTAATATAGCCTTACATTAATTTACTTTGGTCCTGGTGCATCTCCATTGAAATCAATGGAGTTTAACTTCTGTAAATTTGGAGTAGCACAATAGTTAATCACACCCACACTTCCTTCATGTCCCAGGTATCCTCATGGAGTTGATCACATCACTGTGCTGAGCTGTGCAATAGAAATGCAGTTTGGATTCTATGAGCACCCTCAGAGGAGAAGGGAAATCACCGATTGTCTTACAGGGCTGGGGCCCAAAGAACTCTCACCTGGTATAAACTGAGGTAGGCACAAAGACTTCAGTGGAGCTATGGAGACTTATCAAAGCAGAAGAGGTAGCCCTTTCTTTAAACACAAAAGCAACAGTCCCTTTTGCTTTTCAGAAATCTTTAATTTCTTTCTTTCTTTCTTTCTTTCTTTCTTTCTTTCTTTCTTTCTTTCAATGTTCCTGTACAGAGAATTTCAAAAGTAGATTCCCCCCAGGTTACAATGAATATACAAGCAAGGATACTGCACCTTGCTCTCTAGCCTTTCCCACAAACATTGATTCAAGTTATGTTTTTTTGTGATTAGCATCAGGATAGCCCCATTCTTCACAATTAATCCTTTGTGCTTTTCCACTTATTCTGTAGCCCCATCTGTGGTGCTTCCCATTCCTTCAAAGTTCTGCAGTGCAATTTTCTTTGTTCCCCTTGCTTTTATCCATAATGACTGTGCACTGAAACCACTTTTCCCTGGCTATTGGAATTGATCTGCAAAGGGATTTATTAAATGCAGCATTTGTCAGAGCTGTCTTTTAAAAGAAGATATTTAGCCCACTTGCTTTACTCAAAGGGAATATTTGTCTTTACCTCGTGCATCCAGTGTGTCCTCTGGTGGCTAGTAAGAGGTAATAGATCACAATTATTCCTTTGAGGTCATGGATTAGTCCAGGAAAGGAGAGACAAATTAGGTGGCCCATGCTAGGAGATTCCCTATGCATCTACCAGAGGGGAAGAGAAGAGATGGGGCAGGGAAGAAAGTGGGTTCAGCCTGCTTATGGAGCTACAGCAATAACTGCAGTTGTGTATCAATACCCCACACTCTATCACTGAATTGTTTTCTTCCTAACCAGGAGTCAGATTCTATTCTATTCACGTTCTTAAAACGATGCCCATCCCTGATTTATGTGAGCATGGGGCCTTGACAATTTGTCCCTTATGGACTAAACTCATTCCTTGGATTTAGCCAGAGGAGGCTGGTGGCACATGGCACTGAAGCTGCCAGCACTGTCAGGTCAAGGTGTGTTCTGAGCCATTTTACCAGTGTGGACAGACCCACAATGAATCTTCCCACCCTGCCTCTCCATCCTTCAAGGAACAAACACCAGTGGATTTTTGCAGAGCTGGAAAATCATGTATCGGATTGAGCCACAGAGAAAATGTATTCCTCAGACATTCCATCTCCCACTTGCTCCGAACTGAAGTCGAGAGATCACTTCCCATGGAAGTGCAAGCCATTGAAAATAAAATTAAGAAATCACTTTAAAGGGAGAGAGGAGGAAGTGTTCGAGAAAGAAAGAAAAAGGAAGAAAGAAAAAGAAAAAGTTTATGTGAATGATTCATCTCAATCTCACTCTTTTGCCTTCACAAATAATGACTTTAAAAAAAGTCTTCTTATATGTTTTCCTGAAGCTTGGACTGGACAACAGGGGATGAATCGCTTGATAATTACCTGTTCTGTTCATTCTGTCTGGAGCACCTGGCATTGGCCACTGTCAGAAGACAGAATACTGGGCTAGATGGACCTTTGCTCTGACCCAGAATGTCCATTGTTATGTTTTTATGTAAGACTTGAGCACAGACCTGTTGCCTTTACTTAGAATCAAAGAAAACTTTGTGCATTACATAGCTGTGTGATTGTAATCCCATTGGGAATTATGACCCAATGTAAAATAATCAGAGGAGCTCATTCTCCTCTCACACTTACCCTGGTGTAAATCAAGAGTAACTGCATTGGAAAAATTGGAGCTGACTGTTTTCTCACTTGCCCATATCATGTTCTCTACACCCATTATAACAGTGTTTCTCAAAGGAGGGTAAATATTTTTATTAGGCCAGGCCAAAAATGGATTTTTCATGCTGTCAGCAAACTTGAAATTTTGAAATTTGGTTTCATCCCGAAAAGCCAAAATGTCAGATTCCTATGAGATATTAAATATTCCAACATATTTTGTTGCAAAAGTGCAAGCAACCTTATCCAAAACCAAAATACGTTCAGTAATTTCCCATAGAAAATTTCAACAAAATCAATATATGGTCCCATGAACTCTTCTGATTTTGTCCTAACCGCATTTTCCAATCTAAACCTGTTCCAAAACTTGTCAACAGCTCTATTTTTTTTATTATTCACAGAAAAAAAGAAGACCAAGGAACTCAGAGAGAAAGTAACTTAATCCAATACCACACAGAGTATAGCATAGAGCCCCATATATCTTGGTTCATTTCTGAACAGCCCTGTCTGCTGGATTATACCCTTTCCTCTGGAAAACACACACCCTGCCCTCTGAACACCAATAATCTCTGGGAGTGGGTGGCACCGTGACAGTCAAAATGAGAGCAGAGATTTGCCGATATCCCATGTTGCACCACACCTAGTGGCTTGCAATGTTGTTAATGCTGCTACTGCTGCTCTTTTCTTGAAGCTCTGGTGTTAGCTGCCCAAGCAAACAGTAGTGATCAGTGGACATTCCGAGATCACCCATTGACTTTGATCGATGTTTACTCACAAGTTATGTTAAATATCACATCAATTTAAATTTTGATAAAACAACCAAGTTTTATGGGTGGGGTAAACAAAGGAGTGCTGTTAACTTTCTATAGCGCTTTATGCTCTAAAGGTTGGTGCCTAACTCCCTTAGTGGCTACTACTTCTTCACAGAGGCTTACAATGCTTTGTTGGTTATGTCGACTGAACTGTAAATCCCAGCAGCCCTTTTTGGCCCCTACACCAGTCAGCTGACTCCTGGGACAAGGGACCAAGCTGGAACAAAGGTGCTGGAACAATTTTTATAGTGGGGTGCTGAGAGCCATTGACCCAAACTGTATAGGATGGAAACCACTTCAAGCCAGGGGGTGCGCTTCAGCACCCATGGCCTGGAATGGTGGTGGTGGGGGGGGGTCTGTCTGGAGTCAGGGGACAAAGAGACTTGGCTGGGGCGGTGCATGACTACCATGATGGGGTGAAGGGCCTAGCTGAAGATCCTCACTGGAGTGAGAAGATACGAGCACAAAAGACTGGACAACAGAGTATACAATTCACATAAAGTAGAATAAAAAAATAGAAAAAATAATACATTTATAGAAAGTGCAAATAAATTTAAAATAGTAATAAATAAAATACAAAAATATTAACAGACTTTAAAAAGTAAAATAATAAAACTGAACAAAAGTAAATTAAAAAATTGTAAAATACATAAAAAACATAAAAAGGGAAATAAAATGAAACTTAAAATATATATATAAACAATAAAATAAAACAGGAAATACAAGTAAAATATATTAAAAAGGTAAAAAATATAAATATTAAGAAAACACACACAAAATTTAAAAAAAAAGTAAGATTTTAAAACTGAGGGACTTGTGCTCCTATATCATGAAGTGAGGAGCTTTGGTGTACAGGAGGCTAGGCGACTCCCCTGTTATACACTGAGCAATGAGGGCTCCCTCCGTGTGGGGCAGAGGCGAGACCCTGCACTCCAGGGACGAGGTAGCTGGTGGACAGACCCCGCTGGAGCGGGGAATGTCGGTAGGCGCCACTCTGCCTTGGACGGAGTCATCTCCACTTGAGCAAGCGAGACTCCCCGCAACCACCAGGTACCTCTTCCCGTCAGTGGATGGTGACCCTGACTCTGCGAGAGACCCCCGGGAGAGCGAGAGAGAGACGGGGTGTCCCTCGGCTGGGCCCCCTGGGGCGAGATTCAGCCCAGCCGCAGTGGGGTTCACAAGGTACTAGGTGGAGAGGGGAAGGAGAGAGGGAGCCAAGGCTGGAGGCTTCCGGGCTCTGCTCCCCCCTCTGCACCAGCCTGAGTCCGCCCACTCAGGGCTTTTCCCAGCGTGTACCCAGCTCACAGAACCTTGTGACACAGGTCCGGGCCAAGCCTTCGGAATGAGGGGAGAGAAAAGGGCAACGCTGCCTCTGCCCAGACTGTGCAGGGAATCACCCCGCCCTCCTGGAACTGCCTCTGCGGACCCAGTTGGGATTGTAGCTCATTGAGACTTCCAGAGCCTGGCCCCATTGTGGTCACACCAGGAAGGAGACCAGAAACACCTGCCTTTAAAGTTCAATTTCATCTGATTGGTAACCACAGACACCGAAACACCATCACCACTCTTGGCTGGTTATCGGAGGGCCTCTGATCCCGATGCTATGCCAGCACTTATGGCCGCAAAACATGGCTACAGTAGCACTCTGTTCAGCTACAGGTTCAGCAATGCTGCTGCAAGCTCGTCAGTGTAGACATGGCCTCAGGTTTGTTTCAGAGACACAAGGCTGGTGAGGTGAGATCTGTTATTGGTGCCACTTCCATTTGTGAGAGAAACAAGCTTCCAGCTTACATGCAGGGCTGGCTCTAGGTTTTTTGCCGCCCGAAGCAAAAAAAATGTTGGCTGCCCCACACCCCAGCCCTGGGCTCCCCCCTGCACCCCCCTTCTGCCACAGTCCTGGGCTCTTCCCCCCACACCCGCACCCCCTGCTGCCCCAGCTCTGGGTTCCCCCCCACCAGTGCCCTCCCCCCCACCTGCACCCCCCTGCCACCCCAGCCCTGTGTCACTCGTTCCCAGGGTGGGTCATCAGCATCCCGCTCATGAGACTAGCAGGGGCAGAGGCTGCATCCTCCCGACTCCTTCCCGGCACCCAGAGGGGCCCTGACTCTGCCTGCTTCCCCCTCGCCTCCAGCCGGTCTGGCACTGGCAGGGTCGGGGTAAGCAGCAGGGCTCCCGGGCTGTACCTCAGCCCAGGGTCCCTCCAGCTGGGACTCCTGCCTCTAGGACTGGCTGGGAATTGAGAGGGCAGAGCCAGGGAGACTGCCCCGGCAGGGGGCTGAGGAGGCGGGGCAGGGCAGCCTCAGAGGGAGCAGCCGGCAGGGAATGGAGCCCCGGAGAGCAGGACGTGGGCCCCGCATGGCAGCGCCCCAGGCACCGGTCCCCTCTATGGCACCGCTGCTTCTCCTGGCTGCCCTGCCGCAGCCCCTGGGTGGCTCGGGCCGCTTCGCCCAGCCCGGTTGCGGTGCTGGTGGGCGGCTGCCCTGCAGCACTTGCAGGCAGCTCCATGGAAATGTGCCACCCCAAGAACGTGCCTGCTTTGCTGGTGCCTAGAGCCAGTCCTGCTCCTGTCTGAAAGGGACATTTCTGAGGTATGTCACCTCCTGGTAACCTGCCTCAGCTCCAAGACCTTAGAAATAATTTTCAGTATAGATACATAACTCTAAATATTATCCATACATACATTTTGCAATAATGATGACAACCAGTGAGCTACTGGCTCATAGAGATCTCACATGTCACCCTTTGCTGAACTATTCTGTATCATCTGACCCAGGGGATCCTTGTAAAATCCTATGCACCCCCTTTGCCCCTGCCCCTTGGCACTAAGGGGTCCTGAAATCAGAAAGAGTCTGATCCAAAGCCCGGTGATCTACGTCATTTGAAAGACTCTTGCTGACTACATTTGGCTTTGGATTAGTCCCTGTGTGACTCTCACATAAGAATAAGGCTATGTCTACACTACCACTTTTGTCAATATAATTTATGTCGTGCAGGGGTGTGGAAAAAACAACCCCTTGAGCGACATAAGTTACACTGACAGAAGCACTGGTGTAGACAGTGCTATGTTGGTCGGAAAGCCTCTCCTACTGACAGAGCCACCACCACTCAGTGCAGCTGTGCCACCGTAAACTCTCTGTTGAAGACATGGCCTAAACCAGATTTGTCCCCAGGTGAAGGTTCTGAAAGAATTGGTGGGGCATCCACATTTTTCCAAACTTTTTTTGATGCAAAATTGCTTTTTCCCAGTCTGTCTCTTCTTGCCTCAAAAATATTTCATTTTTTATCTGAAAACCAAAAATCCACCTGAAAACCATTTTTTCCAATTTTGAGTAGTTTTTTTGTTTTGATAAAGAGGCACTATTAACTCAAAAGCATCAGTCCATCCACAGTTAAAGGGTTTGGGTTCTGACAACCCTTACTATAGCTGGTAGAATCTTCTACTGTTTAAAGGACTGTATAAACATGAGGCTAGATTGTAGCTACCTTCCTACCCCTAGAGGACCTCCCATCAGCCAGATGTTCGTGGAATATCCCCTGTCCCCGATAACAAGTCTCTCGTTTTCACTGGGGGAATTTCTTCTTTCACACACTTCACAAAAAATGAATAGAGCTGGCTGAAAAATGGGGACATTTTCTTGAGAAATATGTCCCTCTTTCTCCTCAACATTCAAAACTTCGGCAGCCAGCTCACTGAATAACAAAATAACACTGCTTAGCTACTCTCGCCTCTTGAGTGTTTTCATGTTTGTTAGTTCTGCTCAAAATTTTCCCCTTGTGTCAATGGGGCACATCAGTCACCACCAGACTGGCGCTTCCTCCTGGTCGCTCTGGGAATAATCTCAAGGCCGAAGCCCCCATCTGACCATCACTCCATCTCTGCATCTGTCTGTAGCCCCTCTCACAGCTTCAGGAACCACAGCACCATCTTCAAAACTAGGTACTTCACACTTTTCTGACAGTTCAAAACAGCCATTCATCATCATCATCGTCATCATCAGTAGTAGTATTTTCCTAGGACCGAGGATCACCATTTACCAGGACCCCATTGTGCTAGGTGCTGTACAAACAGAGAACAACAAGACAGTTCCTGCCCCATGCATTTTACAATCTAACTAATGTCAGTTTCACTGGGCAGTTTGCTCTGGCTGCTTTGCACCACTCAGGAGCAACCCAGGAGCAACTAGGGATTACCAGGAATTAGGACCTAATAGTTTTTAGAAATAAAAACATGTCTATGGGGCCATGGTTGCAAATCTGTATTTAAACAGATTCAACCTCTGTGTCATTCCAAGACAACATAACCTGTTCAACCTTCAGAGTATTACCAGTTTCACACAACACTATGATGCAGTAAAGGCTGATAGCATGTTTCAGTAATTTAGAGTAAACTATATTAGAAGGAATTTGTAATTACCCCAAAAGAAAGCATTGGGAACCAGGAAACTGACAGTTAAGGCGAAACTAAAATGGAATACAAGGACGTAGGACATTTCCTGACATTTTGGAATTGATTGGATGTGATTTTCAAAACTTGCCATGTTAGATAAATACAGACAGACAGACTGTCAAGGCTGATTCCCCACTCTGGCACTTTGAATGCAGAAGGTGGGGGGCCCACAAGGACTCCAAAAGTTAATACTTGCCACTCTAGGCTTGTATTAAACTCTCAAAAATACAGGTTTTTTCTGATCTTGGATTGGTAAATGCTGCCACCAACCAAGTACAAAACCCTTCTGAGAATCCAGGAAGGCGCGCTTGGGAATTCTTCCCTGTGGGGTACCCTCAAGCCCTTTCACCCCCCACTCCGGGGAAGAGCTGAGAAAGAAGCCAAAGAAAATGAGCTGTTGCCACCAGATAATTAAATAACGTGCACAAACCTCTTAGTACACAAAAGCCCAATCCTATTCTTAAAAAAAGGAAATTTTATTAAAAACAAAAAGAAAGAAAACATCTGGAAACACAGGCTATTGCTAGATTAAAAAAAAACCCACAAGGATTAATCATCAAGAATAACTTTCTTGAGGTGCAGCTTAAAGGTTAAAAGCAAAACAAAAGCATTTGGGGTTAGCACAGAGGAGTCCACAAGCCATGAAGAAATAAAAGGGATAAACCTAATTGAGTCTTCCTAAACATTTCCTGATCTACTTACATAGCTGCGGTTTTAAATGAGTAGCTTCTAGGTATGTGCCTGATGATTATTTCATACATGGCCCCAAGCTTCTTACAGCATAGTTTTTTCCTGTTCCCTCGCTCTGGAAGAACAACAACAGACAGACAAAAGGGGAGTCTTGTTTCAATTTTAAAAAGTTCTAGCCTTCCCATTGGCTCGCCTGGCCAGGTGCCCACTCACTTATTTTAACCCTTTACAGGTAAAGCAAGTAGAAAACAGCTACTAAGAGGGATTTTATAGCTAACTGGCTGGCTGGGTCCATAAAATGGAGCTACCCTTCATTTATCACACAGACAAAGAAATGCCATCACGCTGAGTGCAGGGCCGTGCTTCCTCAGCCTGCTAGATAATGTGAGGGTTATCATATAGCCGGGTTTTCCAAGACATGACCTCTCTTTTGATTGGCTGCCCTCCGTCCAGGTGGATTTTTCAAATAAGAGGAAATGTCTGGGAAAACTGTCACTGTCCCTCCCCTGCATCCACAGCTGCTGGATCCTGCTCACCCCAGCCCGCCAGGTAAGCAAAGCCGCCAAACGCCTCTTGGCCGGGCCTCTTGCCCCACCACTGGGCTTCAGAGCCTGGCTAGGAGGGGTGACAGGGCCAGGCACCAGCTCCCCACTCCTGCAGTGAGGCGCTGACTGATGGGCTGGTGCTGTGTCTCAGGCCTGCACCAGCCACCCTGCCACCATGACAGGGAGTGACACTGCCTCCCACCTGCAGTATGTGCCCCCACCCCAGTTACCTCCTCCAGCACACTCACATAACCCTCCCAGCACACACACACCTCCAGCTCCCCCCAAATATCCCCCATTATCCCAAAATACTCCCTCCCAGTACACACACACCCCTCCAGTTACCCCCAAACACCACCTCCTGCACCCCCCAATATCCCCTCCAGCGCCTGCTAAATACACCCTCATAGTACACATACACCCCTGCAGAATCTCCCGAAATACACCTCCTGCACCATGAATAGCCCCTCCTGCACTCCCTAAATACACCCTCTAGCACTCTCAAATACCCCTTCCAGCACCCTCATCACCCCTCTCAGGATACACACACTCCTTACAAACCCCAAATACTCTGTCCAGCACCTCCCAAATACCATCTCCCAGTACACACACACCCTCCAGCACCCCGAAATACCCCCACGAGCTCACCCCCCCGCAGCAGTGTCCTCTTTTAGTGAACTTGAAATACACGTGGGGTCACCCCAGATACAGTTGAATTTTAAAGGAAGGTGTTTCTGTTCTCCTTCATAGTGTGACCGCAATGGGGCCAGGCTCTGGAAGTCTCAATGAGCTACAATCCCAGCTGGATGCACAAAGGGCAGTTCCAGGAGGGCGGGGTGATTCCCTGAGGCAGCATTGCCCTTTTCTCTCCCCTTATTCCGAAGGCTTGGCCTGGACCTGTTTCACAAGGTTGTGTGAGCTGGGTACATGCTGGGAAAAGCCCTGAGGCCCCCCACTCAGGCTGGTGCAGAGGGGGTAGCAGAGCCCGGAGGCCTCCAGCCTGGCTCTCTCGTTCCTTCCCCTCTCCACCTAGTGCCTTGTGTACCCTGCTGCGGCTGGGCTGAATCTCGCCCCAGGGGGCCCAGCCGAGGGACACCCTGTCTCTCGCTTGCTCTCCCGGGGGTCTCTCCCAGAGTCAGGGTCACCGTCCACTGACGGAAGAGGTGCCTGGTGGTTGCGGGGAGTCTCACTTGCTCAAGTGGAGATGACTCCTTCCAAGGCAGAGTGGCACCTGCCGACATTCCCCGCTCCGGCGGGGTCTGTCCACCAGCTACCTCGTCCCTGGAGTGCAGGGTCTCGCCTCTGCCCCACACAGAGGGAGCCCTCATTGCTCAGTGTATAACAGAGGGGTCGCTTAGCCTCCTGTACAACACGAGCAAGAGCCTTGTGTCCAGCAAGTATAAATGGGAGTGGTTCCCCCCGGGCTTTGTCTGTGGGTACAGAAGCCCGAGAGTGCACCGCCCCTCACTCCCAGGCTGGGGTGGCCGCATGGCCGGAGTGAGACTGCTGTCTAGCCCTGTCCACACGGGGGGCAGAGAGAGAGAGACACGGGGGCACACACCAAAGCTCCTCACCTATGATATAGGAGCACAAGTCCCATGGACTCTTGCCCTCAGTTTTTAAAATTTCCGTTAGCAGCTACATCATGCAGTTTTAAAACTTCTTTGGTTGTCTGGCTGGGTGTTCCCTCTTATCTGTAATGTCTTATGGTCGGTTTTTAGCCATATGTAATTTACTGCGCTATGCAGCTATAATGAACACCACGGCTTGTATTCTGTATCCAGATGGCCACAGGGTGATGGATAAGCAGCTTTGCCATCAAACAGCATCATTGACTATTTGATTTCCCAGTTAATGTTCTGTGGGTCCTAAGGAAATTGACCATTTATTTTGTGATTTCACCTCATTGATCAAACTCTCCTGCAGTTATACCCACTTACTCACCCTCGCTGATTTCTCATTCTCTACCATATGTGCCCTACCCCCATTTCTGTTAATGCTGGCATCCTATGTTTGTATCATCACCGTCCTGAGAATCCTTTCCACCACCGGGCAGCAAAAGGCATTTTCCACCTGCTCCTCCATAGTGCTCCATACTGCTCCTCTACATAGTGCCACGCGTCAACACTCCAATAGATTTTAAAGAAAATTTTCTTGGTCTTCTACACCGTTCTAACCCCATTTGTCAATCCCCTCATATATAATTTCAGAAACAAAGAAGTAAAACATTCTCCCTGCGGAAATCTGTCAGGAAATTTGTTGCCTTTATGAGGAGGCAAAACAATTACTAGATTAACTTTTAGGTTCAAATGAAATGGGGAATAAGTTTATTGGGTCCCACACTCTGCTACTGTGCTGGGAAGGGTTAGATTTGTGTTGGTAAATGCTGATTTCACCGTACATGCACAAAGCGACCAAATTGCTTTCCATAATAACTGATATGTATCGATAGGCAAAGTATGAAAAATGTTGCTTGAGAATGTATTAGAGTCGAAATCCAATGATTTAGACTTTTGAATTAGGCTTGTTACACTAGAGGAGCAAAAATCAAAAATTGTAAAAACAGGTAGGGTTTGTTGACTTAAGGGCTATTCACTTTGTGTATTTTGACATGAGGTTGACAACTGATATTCTAACAGTCTATAAATCTTTCATTTTTTGAATTTCAGTGTCTGCTCTCATTAAGTGGTTGTTTGATCCTTCACCTCCTAATTTCATGCAATTGTAAAAGTTTATGTAGTTTTAAAAAAAAATCTTTAAAATAAATATTAAACATAAGAACATAAGAATGGCCATACTGGATCAGACCAATTATCAATCTAGCTCAGCATCCGATCTTCCGACAATGGCCAATGCCAGGTGCTTCAGAGGGAAATAACAGAACAGGTAATCATCAAGTGATCCATTCCCTGTTGCCCATTCCCAGCTTCTGGCAAGCAAAGGCTAGAGCCACCATCCCTGCCCATCCTGGCTAATAGCCATTGATGGACCTATCCTCCATGAATGTATCTAGTTCTTTTTTGATATTATATTGACATTATCTGTCAAAATTATTTAACAAATAATAATTTTGACAAGCCTATGTATAGGAGTGTGGATCCATTGGAGTCTTTAGGTCAGATCTCCAGCTAGTGTAAATTGGTGTATCTCCTCTGAGAATCTGGCTCATTGCACTTTTAATGTCTCTTATTCTAAGCAACTAAGGACCAGATTTTGAAAAAAATATTTAGGTGTGACTGGTGGGATTTTCAAAACCAGTTACACATTTAGACATTAATTTCAATGGATTTTAGCACCTAGATTCCCTTTGAATATCCCACCAGTCACCTTAAATACCTTTCAAAATCTGGCCCTAAGAGCCACATTATCAGAGGTTTTTATGAACCTAAAGATGCAGGCGGGTGACTTAGTGGGATTTTAAAAAGCATTGTAAACATGGTCAAGACTTGCTAAGGAACTTTTTAAAATCTCAGTAGGGGCCAAATTTACAAAGGGATTTAGACATCTAACTGCCATTTTCGGCACATAAATGCCAGAATCAGGCCCTGCTGGGATTCAAAGAGACCCCCCAAATCAGGTGCCCCCATACCATGTAGGCACCTAAATTCATTCAGCAACTACATTTCTGCAGTTGGAGGTCCCCAGACGTCTATGTGTTTAACTTTCCGCTTCTGTGCATGCAGCCCCACACCAGGAGTGAAGACACCTATGCCTTAGTACAATTCATAAACTGGGGAAAGACCAGTGTTCCCCTCTCCCTACTGTTGCTGCAGGACCTGATCTGGGGGGAGTAGTCTTCGAGTGGTATGACAGTTGAGTCATCCAATTGGCCTGTCTTTCAGATGCCGTTGGGGACCCTAAACTGTGTCCCTGAAGAGTCCACCTACCTCATACTTCCTCCCCTTATTTATTTGGGTTAGTGTAACAATAATATTCCAATAAAAACATGTTAAACAAGCAATTTCAAAGGTTAAGCAAGAGTTTTTTCCTAAACCATCAATTAGACAGAGATGTTTTTTGCAGAGCCCGTGTGTTTTGAGGGCTCTCACAAACAAACACATCCCAGGTCAGATATAGATAAGCTTCCTTTTTCTCTAAAACACATATCTCAGCAGTTTGAACAGAGATCTCACCAGGAAGGACAAAGGCACCTCGATCCCCTCCCTTCCTGGATTCTTGATTATATGTGGTGAGGCTGTTGCAGAGGCCTGCTTAAACCAGCTGATTTCGCTCCTTTTGACCATAAGCATGACAACCGATATTCCAATCATCAATAGTGGTCTAGGTATTTTGCTAGTATGCCAAAATCTCCCTGTACAGTGGGAGAACCTGGTTCAAGTCCCCACTTCAGTCTAAGGAGGGTTTTGAACAAGAATCTGCCACTTTCCAGGTGTCTGCTCTAAACACTGGGCTATGGGACACTCTGATAGCGGGCTCCCTCAGTCTCTCCTGGTTGAAACTATTCCACTGTGAATCAGTAAAGAAAGACTCAATGGGCAAGTGAGAGAGAGAGAGAGTGAATGTGAGATTGACTCCATTACCTGGTGGTTGGAGCACTTGCAAGAGAGGCTAGTGACTGAGGATCCGGTCCTTCTATGACAATGCCATTTAAAAATTATGTATTCACAGCGTTCCTCCTTCCAAAGGTGGTGTAGACACCTACTGCCAAGAGAGGGTTCACAGCTGAGAATCCCAACCAGAGGGAGGCACATCCCTGGCAGCCTGGAGTTGTTAGGTGCCTATCTCAATGAGAGGGGGTGTGGGTCTTAGGACATCTTTAGCAACCTCATTGGCTAGATTCGGTGAGGAAGGTGTAAGAATCCCATAGTAACAGACAAGGGATAATCTGCCCCCCACATTAGCTCTCATCCTGATCTCTAACAGTTCAACATTGGTTTACACTCAGAATTATGCAATTTTAATATCGCTTCCAAATATTTTGTTATCATTAACTGTTATAACACTGCATATAATTGTTCAAGTAAATGTCCAATCCCTCTTTGAATCTTGCTAAATTCTTTGGCTTGATGGATTACAGTGGCAGTGAGTTCCACAGACTAAGTACATGTTATGTGAAAAATGTATTTCCTCTTAGCAGTTTTGAAGCTGGCACCTTTAAATTTCATTGAATGTTCTCTTGTTCTTGTATGATGAGAAGCTCCTGGTCTTCCTTCTCTAGACCATTCAGATGAAGAAGGGGGTCTGGGGTGGGTATTTAAAGGCATTTCAACACCTGGTGGGATTTTCAAAAGATGTCAGTCACGTAGAGATGCATTTGAAAATCCCACAAGAAACCTTAATTTCTTTAAAAATTGCTGCTTGGGCTGGAATTTGTCAAGGAGCCTAAGGAAGATAGATTTATTTCAATGAGCCCATAGAAATTAGACTTGAGTGAGTCCCAGTAGGACATCACTCCATCTTCACCCACCCTTTCTGTCCAGTAAGGATTATTCCCTATGCCATATTTTCTAGTGCCAAGTGGACAATGGGTAGGAATGAGTGAAATTTTTCAGATGAATAATTGCTTTGCAGAAAAATTCAATTTCAGTCAACCTGAAACTATTTGTGAATTTGACCCAATTAATTTGGGGTGAGAAAAAGGTCCTCAGGGCCAGCTTTAAAAAATAGTATCAACCTTTTATAACCTTCAGGCCATCTATCTCTTATAACCGACAGGGGCCTCTGCCCAGAATATGAGAGATCCAGGACAGAATCCCTGTTATAAAGATGAGTCATGAACTCAGAGTCCCTGTCACAGATAAGCATTCTATAGCCATGAGGCTACAGGCCATTGTGGGATGCTTTGCTCTGAATCTCTCCTGCTGATGCTGTTTCACATTGAACAAAAACCTAAATATCCATTGGGCCACAGAGAAACCGAGGGAGAATACCACAATAGCTGGTGCTTTTGGTACTCTCCATAGATAGAAGATTTGGATTCACTTCCCTCTTCTAAATCAAGCAGAGAGTGTTATGATTTTTTGGTTTGCTGGTTGAACTGGAAAAATCTGTGATTTGCCCAGTTGTAATGATAGCCTCCTGTTGTCTTGTTTCAGTGTACAATTTAGGGTATTTCCCTACAGCATAATTCAAGTATTTAAGTGAAAGGCAGCAGGGCATAGAGGCACCGACTCTGTGGGTGCTCCCAAAAAAATAGTGGGTGCTCAACACTCATCAGACACAGCTATTCTGCAGCATCACCGATCAGCTGGTTGGCGGCTTGGGGAGTGGTTTGGGGGAAGGTGGAGAGCAGCAAGTGGTGGGCGGGTGGGGGCCTTGGGGAGGGAGTGGAGTGGGATCGGAAGAGGCATAGCAAGGGTGGGGTCTTGGGGGAAGGGTGGACTGGGGACGGGACCCTGAGGTGGAACAAGGGTGGAGTACCCCCAGGGAAAAGGAAAAGTCAGTCCCTATGAAGCATAGCCCAGTGGGATGGTTACTGTACTAGAAGTCAGGACACCTGGGTTGTGTTCCCAGCTCTCTCTCTTACTTGTTGTGTAACCTTGGATAAATTGTTTCCTCGTTCACCCTTTATACATCGTTTCTATTTAGATGGTAATCTCTTTGGGGCAGAGATTGTCACTAACATAACAACACAACTAGCACACACAATAGCCCCAAACAAGCTTAGCCCCTCACTGCAGCACACCTGTCTCATTTACCACTTCCACAAATCCACACAAAATCCCTCAGACACAACAACACAACCAGGACACTTGCCCACCCTCACTCATAATTACTAGTTTTGCAACAAATACCAAAATGGTCCCACAGTGGTTTTTGGTATCACTTTCAAAATTATATATGTTCCATTTTTATATCAGTTGCAAAATTCTAAACCAAAGGTTCATAGATTTTACACACATGCACACATAGATCTGAAAGCACTTTTCAAAGCAGGTTACTATTACAGCTGATAGGAAGCTTTCCAATGTTGTTTTCTATTGGAAAAATGCAAGTTCAGTGAAATGAACATTTCTCATGTGAACATCTTTTAAAGGGAAATTAGCAAATAGATTTGTTTCAATTTGGTCAAAATGTTTCATATTGAATTTATCATTCTGAATTTTGTGTTATATTATAATTTATGTATATTACATAATATTATACTATAATTTATAATATAATGCTAAAGTTGATAAGAAATATTTCAATCTCATCACCACATTTTATTTCAGTAACGTAATTGTGATGTTTCTAATGTAACCCTTCTGCCCATCTAAGTTGGCAGCAACAAGGGCCGGGTTCTGTATCTAGGGGTTCCGTTTCAATAACACAATGCAAAACCGGCTCGAGCCCCCACCCAGTGACCTGGGACAATTACATACCACCCCCTGGGCACCTCTAAGAGGCAATACTTCCCCTCTTGCAAGCACGGAGTCTGAGTGTGACAGAAAATGTTTAATAACATGAGGAAACGACATCAGCATTAAATTGGAAAAACACAACAAACAGGATTCATAACACAAACCATGAGCAAAAAAACCCACCCCAGCAAATTGGGCTGTATCCTTTCCCTTTGGTTCTTGAATCCAGCAACCCAAAAAATCACCCAGAGTCTCCAAAGTCCAACACCCCCAAAGTCTCTTGGGACCAGCAACCACCCAAAGTCCCAAAAGTCCAACAACCCCCAAAGTCTCTGTCCCTGGTCAGTGCTGCCCCAGAGTAAAAGGGGGACATGCAGGGTGTTAAGGGGCACTTTACATGATCCGAGGCAGGCCGTCTCTCCGTGGGCCGCAGCCTTCACCATGAGCCAGTCCACTTGCTGCTGTCCCACGAACTGCTCCGCTCTACAAGCTGCTCTGCTCTGTGACCTGTGAGCCGCTCCAGCCATCCCCGCAAACAGCTCCACTTGCCATTCCTTGGGCCGCTCCAACCATCCCCGCCAGGCTCCGTGCTGCTTGCTGCTCCTCCAGTCATCCCCACAAATTGCTCCGCCAGCTGCTTAGCAATATAGCTTCAGGCTCCCCCACTAGTTAACACAGCACTTAATAACTTTAACTCTTTTGTGATTTCAGCTTTTAGCGATTTCAGCTCAAAGTAGAGGAGCCCCAGTGCTGGTGCACCATTAGCCCCAAGTGAATTCAGCTCAGCAGCCTGTAACTAGACCCCTAATGGAATCAAAGTTAGCTCTGACATTCAACAGTGGAGAGAGGAGGTGGTGCAATTGGTGTTTCAAGCCCTCATGGGAGAGGATGGGCTATCCATATCATCAGGTACAAATACCTGTCCCCATCCTCTCTCAATTCACTGGGTTTTGTAACCCATGCCCCTTGTCAAGCAAGTGCTACTTAGGTAATGGTGGAGGACTCACTCAGTCCTTCTGTCATACAACAGTTCCACTGGCCTTGTTTCACAGAATCAGGGTAACAAAACTTTATTCTTCCTGCCCCAATAACAGAGAAACTGGGGATCCCACACCAGCCAAAGTAACCACTTTCAGTTGCTGTTGTTTCATGCCAGGTGAGTGGGTGTGCCTATGCAAACAAGATCAGCCCCTGGAGTTCTTTTCCACACTCACCATAATTCACCACCAGATGTCAGGGTAGAGCTCATCCTGACTCTGCTTACACTAAAATGAAATATTTTAGAAATTTAATTTTTCAGTACATTTCAGTGTTTGGTTCTGATTAGGGATGAAAGGACATTTCTGAAGTGTGCATAGAATGAAAATTCTATTTCCTAACAAACTTCCACTGGTATCATTATCTCCATTTCACAGACAGGGAAACTGAGGGCCAGGACATGAAAGTGGGGTGGCCAAGGTCACACAATGAACAAGTCTATTGCTGGCAGAATCCCTACTCAGTGTATCATCCGCAAGGTCATGCTGAATTCCTTGTCAAATAGCTAGTAAATTCCATTAGTTGACACATTTATCTTCAATTTTCCCACAGTGGACCAAAAGATGTCCTTTCTTGGGACTAGATTCTGCCACCCTTCCTCTCAGTGAGTAGCACCTTACTCCTTGAGTAGTCCCACTAAAATCGTGATCAAGGGTGATAGAATCTAAGTCTCAGTTTTTACTTAGGGTGGAGTTTTCTGAGGAGGTTGAGGAAGTTAAGTGCTTAAATCCCATTGAAACTCAACCAGGCTCATTTGAAATTCAATCCTTAGCATGGAAAACTCTCCTTTAACATCAATGGGAGTGTTGCCCAAGTAAGCACAGAGTAAAACCTTTGTACATGAGAAAATAAGAATGTCCATACCAGGTGAGACCAAAGGTCCATCTAGCCCACCATCCTGTCTTCTGACAGTGGCCAATCTCAGGTGTGTCAGAGGGAATGAACAGAACAGGTAATCACCAAGTGATCCATACCCTTTCGCCCATTTCCAGCTTCTGGCAAACAGAGGCTTAGGGACACCATCCCTGCCCATCTTGGCTAATAGCCATTGATGGACCTATACTCCATGAACTGTAAAGAAAGACCCGACATTTTGTCCCAAAGCCAAATAAAGCATGTGCGTGTTAGGCAAAGATTTAAGAATGATACATACACATTGCATTTTTTTCTGTACCGTGCTCATTGGGCCTGACCTTGATACCCCTGTTTATGATGAATGGTGCCTTACTGCGCACATAGGTTGGGATTTCCAAAGGGACCAGATGGACTGTCTAGTCTAGAAAACTGGCATAGCTGTGCCATCAGAGCCTGTCACAGAGCTGGCTGTTTCAGGGATTCAGATCCCAAGCCTACCTGTTACAGGCTCCACTGAAGGGGATGAGTCAACCCAGATCGACCAGGGGATAGTTACCTGAGAAGAAAAGAAGCTCCAAAAGAAGAGAGTTCCTCAGGAGCCTGAACTAGGCGAAAGGATAACAGATGAGGAGGCCTGGGGTAGACCTTAACAAAGCAGAAGAACGACTACAAAGAAAGGCTGGCAGAAATCATGAGCAAACAGGGGGAAGACTGCAGAGCTCCACAGGCAGTGGAGAAGCCTTAATCTGTACAGCAGAATAAGCTGCTGTTGTAATCTAGAGATTTTTGTTTTTGGACTTTAAAGTTTTATCCAGGCTCCGAGATGAGAGCTTTTCAACCTTTGTACAAATGCTCCTTTCAGAGGGCTTTATTAGAGGGAGATAAACAGCTGTGAAGTAGACTGTTTGGCTGCTCCTTGACCAAGCTCTTTAAGTAACCTCACCTTACTGTCACCTCATTAAGGAGGGGAAACTGAGGTAGGCCACAGCAGTACCATCCTCTGCTGCATGGAGAAGTTTGGGAGGTGATGGTGCCCCTTCTACAGTGCCACCTAGAGGAGAAGCAGCATATGCTGACAAAAGGAGTTCTTTTGTCGGCATAGCTACACCACCTCCCTGCATGACATTAGCTCTGCCACCACAATAATTGTTCTTTCAATATAGTTGCAGCATTTTTTTCATGCTCCTAGCCAACATAAGGACAGCGGGAAAGCTTTACAGTGCAGCCCAAGCCGAAGAGAAGTAGGCAATCTTCTCCCATTAGTGCCTAACTCCCCTAAGCTTCTTTGTAAATCTCAGCCATAGTCAATGTGATTAATGGCCAGGGAAGAGATTGGGAAAGTTCTTGAGTACTACCTCACCATGCAAGGAGTGGCATTGATTGATCAAGCAGTCTCCATTGTCTATGTGTTCTCTCTGAGAAGTCTTCTGGGATGGCTGTTGGGAAAGTGGATTCCCTTTGATGGGTCATCAGTGCGTCTGGCTTATCCATTGTTGTACCTAAAAGGCTGGTTGTGGGTGTTCCCAACTTCCCACCATATTTCAGTAACACACACATAGCTAAACTTTGTAACTTCATACACAATGATAGCACATACAATCCAACAGTAAATTTATGTCGAACAGATCAAGACTTTTAAAATGATACCTCACACGGCATACATTGTACAAAACATATCATAATTATATGACAGTGGTTAATATGGGATCCCCAGAGTGCTGTGTCAAAAATCTGGTGAAGTTGTCCTCATTTACACTGCTGTAAATTGGGAATAATTCCACTGAAATTTGTTGGAGATAGTTACAATGAATGTGAATCCAGACTAAGAGCAAAATGCTGCCCTGTATGTGAAATGTCTTGAGTTCCTGCTGTTTTATTCTTCCAGCTTTTCCGAAGACATAGGGATATCATGTTCTCTGAATACAGATGCAGAATTCCCACAGGATTTGCCCAAATGGGTTGAGATTAAGGTAAGTCCCTGAGCTTGTTAAGGCAAGAAAGGAAGCTCCACTACCCAGCAGCCCTACTTTCCATCCTTTGCCTCCAGGAAAGGGTCTTCATGCGTACCTTCAATGGAGCAGGAATAGCCAGTTACATGGTGATTGTTTCCAGTGCGCTCCATCTGTGACATCAAAGTTGAGTGCCAGGAGTCCCAACCCTGGGCACACACATATACTTTTGGTCCACTGCCTGGCCCCTTGTGCCCTATATCCACCAGTTTACAATCTTGGCATGGTATGGAAATATCTCTGGTATGCTGGAATCTGAGCATGACCGAATCTATCTTGTTAGGTTCCTTAGGCCTACTATGAAAGCAACCTGTTAGGGCAAAACAAGGATCATCTTGTAGATGGAAAAAGTTTTATACAACTTCTCAAAAGGCATTTTCAAAGGGGCTAAGTAAGTGGATTCTGATTTTCAATGGGAATTGGGTACCTAAGTCCCTTAGGCCCTGTTTAAAAATCCCAGCCAATATTACCTTGGGGCAAACCAAACTCTACCTTTCTGATAAAAAAAAACTTCCCTCTACAAAGAGCAAGCAACATCAGTTATGAGGAAAATGTGGTTAATTTTGTTCAGTACGCCGAATCTTTGAACACATCACTTTGATATAATCTAAAATACATTGATCAGAGACACTTAACATTTTGACAAGACTCGGACATGACTTGAAGGCTATGACAATACTTTGTCACATCTGTCAACATTTGGATATATATTTGACAGGCTTCTACAAACTTTTACATAACTCTAGCTCTATTACAAAATTTTGACAAGGCTTGAAAGCCCAGACCTTCAAAGGTGTTTGGGCGTGTAACTCCCATTGACTTCAGTGGCAGTTAGGCACCTAAATACCTTTGGGCATCTGGTCCAAAAACCTTTGCTATGTTTCAGAAAGCTATGAAAAAAACATGGACATGGCTCTGATAATTACAACATCCATTTGTCATGTGTCTACAAACTTTCACATGATGCAATTTGTATTTAAGATTATGACGAAAGAAAGACTTCTCTCTAAAATGTTGGCATTGCTTTAATGCATCTGAAGACATTTCTATGATGTTCCCATGTCCCTAAAATGTATTTAAAGACTTTGACATGTCATTAGAAGCTACAATAAATCTTTGACTTGTCTCTAGAAATCTGTAAATAACTTTGGCATGTCTCTGCAAACTTTGACTTCATTTGAAATGCCTCTATTATGACAAAATATTGGAATCATCTCAGAAATTAACCTCACTCGGTTATGTTGCTAAAAATGCTCCTTGGACAATGAAATACCTCTACTGTCTTTAAAAAGACTGTGATGTGTCATTGATAATTTTCATGAAAAATGGGATGCAATGTATTGGTATGTTTCCAAAACTATGGCATTTTGACATGCCACTAAAACCACTGACATTTATTTATCATGTTTCTAAAGGCATTAGTATAACATGCCTACACAAAACAACTTGACAATGGTTAGGCAGCTAGTGTGCTGAGATGTGTGTCATTCTTACCAGTAACATAAGAACACAGAGCATGGTTTTGCATCCCTGCCCATCCCGGCTAATAGCCATTGATGGACCTATCCTCCATGAATTTATTTGTTATAGACTTGGCCTTCATAACATCCTCTGGCAAAGAATTCCACAGGTTGATTCTGTTGTGTGAAGAAATAGTTCCTTTTGTTTGTTTTAAACCTGCTGCCTATTTATTTCATTTCATGACCTGTAATTCTTGTATTATGAGAAAGAGTAAATAACATTTCCTTATTTACTTTCTCCACACCAGTCATGATTTCCATAGATCTTTATCATATCCCCGCTTAGTGGTCTATTTTTTAAGTCCCAGTCTTATTAATCTCTACTCTACTATGGAAGCTATTTCATACCCTTAATTATGTTTGTTTCCCTTTTCTTCACCTTTTCCAATTCCATGTATCTTTTTTGAGATGGGGCAACCACATCTAGATACAATATTCAAGATATGGGCATAGGGTGGATTTATACAGAGGCAATATGGTATTTTCTATCTTGTTATCGCTTTCTTAATGATTCCCAACATCCTCTTCACTTTTTTGGCTGCTGCTCACATTGAGTGGATGTTTTCAGAGAAATATTCAGTGACTCCAAGATCTCTTTCTTGAGTGGTAAAAGCTAATTTAGACCCCATCACTTTATATGTATAGTTGGGATTATGTTTTCCAATGTGCATTACTTTGCATTTATCAGCATTGACTTTCGTCTGCCATTTTGTTGCCTAGTCACCAAGTTTTGTGAGATCCCTTTGTAACTCTTGACAGTCTGCTTTGGACTTAACTATCTTGAGTAGTTTTGTATCATCTTCTCATTTAATTACTTCTCTGTTCTCCCCCATCTATCTGTCAATATAAGACTGTTGTCTTTTGCCAAATATTTAGATTGTAAGCTGTTTGGGGCAGGATCATCTTGTTGTTCTATCTTTGTACAGCACCTAGTACAATGGGGTACTGGCCCATGACTTTGGTTCCTAAACACTATTATAAAGCAGACAATAGTACTACTAATAATAAAAATTGACATATCTCAGAAGTTTTATGTGATGTTCTTTGATGATACTTTTAAATGAGTTTGACATGACCCTAGTAACTTTGCTAAGGCTTTAATAGATTATTAAAATTATTGACATTGTCTCTTTCCATGTTTTCTGCTACAATCAGTGACCATCAGGACATCTTACAATGACTTCAAGTCCCCCCGCTGAATACCTTTTTCAAGATCTCTCTGACCTCTTTGTTTCTCAATGTATAGATGAAAGGATTTAGCAATGGAGTCACAATTGTGTTCAAGATGGTGACTATTTTGGTTAGTTCCAAAGAGGTTTCTATGGATGGTTTAACATGTAGAAAAATGGTGGATCCGAACCATATAATCACAACTGTGAGATGGGAAGAGCAGGTGGAAAAGGCCCTTTGCCGACCTCGTGATGAGGGGATTTTCAAGATGGTGGAGATGATATAAATGTAGGATACCAGGGTTATCACACAGGACCCTAGGATGACGATGGCAAACATGATGAAACAGACCATCTCAACAAGGTAGGTGTCAGTGCAGGAGAGAATTATCCAGGGAGCTATGTCACAAAAGAAATGATTGATGATGTTTGGACCGCAGAAGGACAACCTGGCAATCAGACCTGCTGGCACGGTAATAACCAGGAAACCACCCACCCAAGAGCTAAGGGCCAGCTGAACAGAGAGAGTGCTGCTCATAATAGTGTTATAATGCAATGGGTAGCAAATGGCCAGATAGCGGTCATAGGCCATGACAGCCAAGAGGAAGTATTCTGTGCAGCCAAAGGAGAAGACAAAATACATCTGCAGAAGGCAGCTGGTGAAGGAGATGGATTTGCTTTGAGACACAAGATTGGCTAGAGTCTTAGGGACACAGGCTGTGGTGAACCAGATCTCCAGGAAGGCAAAGTTGCAGAGGAAGTAGTACATGGGGGTTTGAAGGCATGTCTGGGTCCTGACTAGGAAGATGATGGCCACATTACCAGTGATGATCAGGACATACATGATGAGAAAGAGTATGAAGAGGGACAGTTGCAAATACTGAGACCCAGGGAATCCCAGAAGGATGAATTCCTTCACTCTGGTGTGATTTTCCTCGCTCATCAATACTGGGAGTTTTACCTGATGAAACAAATGGACCCATAAAAGAAAGATAGTTAAACCCGTAGTCAAACTTTGTCATATAGAGCTCATTTTTGTTAGATAATTGGGCTTTATAAGGACTTGATCCTTGTCAAGTATTCCAACACTAGAATTATGGGTATTTTATTGTCCTTGGATGGAACTGTCAATGGGGATCCTAAGGGAGTTTGGCACCCACTACTCAATAGGTACCCAGTTACAATAGGAACTGTTGCCTAAATATTTTAGGCCACTGATTTTGACAATCTCATGACATATAACTAGATCCCTGTCTTACAAACAGATCTTCATGGCACACAGATCTTCATGGTCCTGGATTAGCATCAAACAGTTAAGTACTCACCAAAAGCAACTGGTCTGTGTGCGACTAATCTACTGCTTAGTGCATTTTATGAATACCTATCTGTGCCCAAGCTGCAGAGTTTATGAGTCTGTCACAGGCCCAGCTAGAAACCCCTTGGTTCTTTCACTCAAAATATAGGCATTCATGGCTTTACTTATGCAGGTCCTTGGTTCGATCACTGAAGTCAACCAAGATGACAGGTGTAACGTATGTCTGGTTAATTGTCAACTATAAAAGGTCCTACAGGTCCTATAAACAACAGATATTGGGGGTCCTAATTCCTAGCACTATTAGGCACCTGTCAAAATCCCAGTCCTTGGAAATAGACCTACTCCCTGCTATCTCCCGCCTAGGAGTAGCAGGTAGAAGCAAGGTTAAAGCAGACATCAATACCAAGTAGCTGTGTGTGTGCATGTCTAGATATTCTTGAGCTATAAAAATTGCTCAGGTCTTAAAAGCTGCAGAGCAGTACAGATGAGAGGTTGCTTCCCGTGGCAGTAGGGACTGCTTAGTTCATCTGGGATTCCAGCCATTCATCATCTCATTTCATCAGGGGGTTTCTTTGAATATACTTTAAATGCTGGTTATGTTTGCAAATGCAGCATCTGTCCACTGACTGATATCGGAAGGATGGGCAAAGCTGCTGTTAGACCCATAGTTATCCAGGGTTATTTTAAACAAAACCACACACCTGGTGTTATACAGGTGAGTGTTTGCAAGAGCCTTGACATCATTGAAGTCACTGACACGCTGACATTTTTGTCACCAAATGTTTTGTCCAGATTTAAAACTGCAGTGAGGAGAATGAAACCAGACAGTATGAGCCCTCCCTGCTCTAACCAGTAAGCAACATACCCCTAATGAAATGTGTAATAAATCGGTGATCCGGCCTAGAGTTGAGTGAATGACCAATGTTTCATTTTGGTAGCCAAAATGCCAAATTTAAAAAAGAAAAAAATTATTTCAGATCAACCCAGAATGTATTTTTTCCAGTTTTTCTTGCTGAGGGGAGGGATAGCTCAGTGGTTTGAGCATTGGCCTGCTAAACCCAGGATTGTGAGTTCAATCCTTGAGGGGGCCACTTGGGGATCTGGGGCAAAATCATTACTTGGTCCTGCTAGTGAAGGCAGGGGGCTAGACTCAATGACCTTTCAAGGTTACTTCCAGTTCTAGGAGATGGGATATCTCCATTAATTATTATAAATGAAAAACTGGAAAAAAAATTGTTACAAGTGAAACAAAATATTTGTACAGCCAGAAATATTTTATTTTATTTTGTTTAATCTTTGGGAATTTTTTTCACACTGTTTAATTGTTTTTGAGAAATCTAGCTAAATTTCTAAACAAAATGTCCTTTAGAAGAAAAGTGAAAAATGTTCATTTGAAATGTCAGTATGAAATTTCTCAGTGTTTTCTTCTTTTTTTGGCCAAAGATATTCCATGAATTCATGAATAGTTTTGATTGTCTCAAAACATCATTATTTTTGTGAATAAATTATTCATCTCCAAAAATTCAACCAATTCTAGTCTCATAGACTTTAAGGCCAGAACGTACCATCATGATCATCTAGTCTGACCTTCTGCACATTGAGGTCATAGAACCTCGCCCACCGACTCCTGTAATAGGCTGTAAGGCTCAGTTACTGACGTCCTCAAATCTTGATTCAAAGACTTCAAGTTACAGTCAGATCATCAGCTGGTATGAATCAACTTAGCTCCATTGTAATCAATGTGCCAGAACTCAGCTGGTGAAAGTAATTACAGAAATTAAGTTTATTAAATATTTTGTGTCTTCTGTTAGAACCTTAAGGTCCCAGCTAGGGTTGGGACCCCATTGTGCTGGGCACTGCACTAACATAGCACAGAAGTCTTTCCCTCCTCTGAAAAGCTTACAATGTAAAAGACAAGCCCGACAAACAGGTGGAATCAAACAACAAAGAAAGAACTTCCCAGAAATATAGTAAAGTTGCATCACATTTTCCTTCAACATAACAACCCTCCTCTTTCACTCACCTCCCCTGGACTCAGCTTTCAGTCAAACCATTACAACCTGGGCTAGACCGGAACAATAGTCTAATTAGTTAGGAATCATGTTCCAATCACTGCCCAATGCCAAATGCTTAAGGAACAACGTATAACCCACCCTACAACTCTAGGTATTTCTGCCACATTGTACAGAGGATAGTCCTACCTGAACTGAGACAGCCATCAGTTTCTAGAAGAAAGAAAGAATTATTGATAGTCATTGTAGTCTAGTATTTCCCAATGGGTCAGAGGGAGTTAGTGCAATAGAAGCTAGGACACTAACCCCTTATGCTTCTTTGAAAATCATAGTTGTGATGCCTGTCCTCTCCATTTGAATTTATTCTTGCACAGCTAACAATATTTAGCACTTGTGCAGATCTTTACATCTGCAAAGCATGGCTATTAATCCACACAAGCCTTTCACACTAGAGACCTGCTTTACGGAGTGAATGGTGTGACTAGGTGAGTATGGCTTTTCCCTTTTTATAGGTGCGGAAACTAAAACAGGGATGGGAAGTGATCTGTTCAAATCACAGAGACAACTGAGGATAGAACATGAGAGCTGAGATTCCCACTTCTGGGCACTGATTGGAAATAGGTCTGTCTATCTACCTACCTACCTACCTGCCTATCCATCTACCTATCCTTTTATAGTTGCTTCAGTAAAGTTATTATACTAATAAATTCCACAGGTTAACGTATTACAGATGCTAGCAAAATTTCCGTCAACACCTTTTTTCAATGAATATTGTCTTTTTGATTAAACAGATTTTTGCAAGTAAATAAACAAATAAAATGTTTGGGGGATTTTCATGAAAACAAGATGTTTCTGGCAACTAAAGAACATGTTTAACTTTTGGTTAACTGAAAACTTTTTGGTTTGTGGTTTTCTTTGAGAAAAACCTGGACAAAATAAAAGAAAAATGGGTGAAAATGAAAATATTTTCATTTTTGTAAATTTTTTGAAGTAAAACAGTAATTTACCAATTGGCTCTATCAGTTAGAAAATTTACCAAAAAATACTATTTCCTTTTATTCATCCTAGATTTTATACTACATTAACAAAAGGAAAGAGATACACTGATACTTTCAGTAAAGGTGTGTTGACTCCTCAAGGAAGCAAACTTTTTGAATGGCAATTTTCAGGTTGCTCATTATAAAGAATGGCTAACCTATTTCACAATACAGTTACTTTTGTGGTTCTAACTTACCATGTCTTCCAGTAGAGCCTGTCAACACAAACTCCTTTCTTTCACAATCTTTTTTTCTCTGGATGACACACAATAGCATGCCTGCTGGAAAATGGTGCATCAGAGGATGATATATCTTCCTTTCCTCCCCAAGCTAAATATATATCAAATATAGGAATATTTCACACCTGGTTCATATTTAAATCAAGACCACTCTCCACCACTGTAGCAGTATAAAGGGCTTTAAAATGGGTGTGACATGTATGATTCACTCAGTTTTAAGCTCCAATTCTACTGCCAGAGTGGTGTGAAGTGTTGTTAATATAAATGAGAATCTGTCTCTTCAAAACCAAAAGACTCAGGCAAATGCTATAGATTTTGAGATTGGTGGGATTCTCTTTCCATCATCAACCAACTGGTTTTACCCCTACCTACCTTGCTAATGAGCTGCAACTCACACTGGCTGCATGAAGGGGTTGGTTTTGTACTCTGCCCCCACCCCCCTAGCACACTGGGGTATTTGATCTCAACAGAATTTCACAGACTTCCCTAGAATGTGCAATGGACTCTGCTGAGTCGAGCTGGTCACCAGGTGAAAGCACAGTACTGGTAGCCTGAAGACCAGCGTTCTAGTTCTGTCTTTGCCAAACACTTGCTTAACATTGGGAGCTTTGGAGTGTTACTTAAGACCTCCCTCCCCCATCCTCATTTTCCCCAGCTGTAAAGTAATGGTAAATGCCAACATTTGACCCTTTCCACTTTCTCGACACAAACAAAGAACTGGACAGAGGAAGCCCCAACAATGAATTTTATTGGTCCTACAAAACCAGGGAAGTATGCTTCATATATGTGACACCATCTACAGGCACCTAATCTATTCTCCATTTCAATATATACAGATATATAGCACTCCTGTAACAGAGGAAATTAAGCTGCACCATGTCTAGTGAGTCAGGGAAGAATTGTGCCTTGGAGCCGTGCCTCTGAAACAGACAGTAAAATGTGGACAAGTGTCTAAAGGCCAGATTTTTAAAGGTATTTAGGTGCCTAACCCCACTGAAATCAGTAGCAGTTAGGTGTCTAACCTGCTTAAGTGCTTTTTTGAATCCCTCAAGATATCTACCTGCAATTTTCAAAGCCTAAATAGCTCTGAATATCTAGCAAGGGTAAGATTTTTAAAGTGATTTAGGTACTAGAGGCTGTTCCAAAGGCATTTAGGTACCTTACACCCATTGAAACCAGGTGCTTTTGAAAATCCCACCAGGTGCCTAAATACCTTTAAAAATCTGGTCCTAAGAAACCTTTGAAATAAGACTTAAGCACCAAAATTCCTTTGGTGCTTTTCAGTATTTTAACCCAAATGCCTAGCAGGAGGTAACACAGAAGTAGGCCTCTTGTGTAGCAAGGTAAGCACATTTGTGTGTCACAGATGTAGTCCTTTAACCCTAGAGGTTGCTGGGAGTTGTAGTCTCCAGATAAGGCACATGATGAAGTTTGAGCAAGCTAACCAAATATTATGTGACTACCTGCTGGAGACTATGGAATTGGAGGTTATGGGATCAGTCTTTCGAAGATGAGGGTTGAGGAAAGACCTTCAGGTTATTCCCTGCCTAGATTCAACAGGAGGCCAAAGGGGTAGCCAAGAAGAGCTAGCTATTTTTCCCTCACACAAAAAGCTATTACAGCAGAAAATGTGTTTTTGTTTAAATCAACATTTTCCACAGGAAAACATCAAATCTGACAAAAATCTCAATTTTCTGGTGGCAAAAGTATTTCATTTTCAAATATGGACCCTAAATCATAGAATCACAGAAATGTCAGTGTCACGTTCTGTAGATCGTGGGAACACCATGCACCCCATGTTCATCATTATTGTGTGGTATCCAGTGCAAAGTTTGTCATTTCAGGTGTCTTCGGATGGCTCATAATGCACTGACCATTATTGTTAAAGTAATGACATAGTTATTGTTGTTATAGTAATGTTATAGTAATGTTATAGGTTGTAATTTCATTATGAGGCTGCAAATGTGTCCTCATGGCTTAAAACAAGCCCAGACAAAAACTCTCCAAGAGCAGCAGGGCAGTTCACACCTCATCAGGGCATGTATGGGACAAACCCAGCCCAGCCTCACAGGAACAAAGGACACTGGCCTAGGCAACAACAACAAAGGATCTGTTGGACTCTTGAGTGAGTCACCCGTGTTCCCTTGGTCAGTTTGGGACTACGGTGAGGTAATGCTCACCTGACTCTGAAGGCAGGGCAGCAAAGCCAAGAGGGAAGAAAGAACATGATAAAAGGGAGAGAAGTTTGTCATGCTCCCTCACTTCCACTTCCATCTACAGACATCACCACCAAGCGACTGAAGCACTGATCAAAGGGTAGAGCCTGACCGAAGAGCAACCAGCCAGTCTTTGGTTAGAAGCATCTGAGTTTGTAAGGGCACTGAAAGTGTTAAGATCAACTTAGAATATGTTTTGTTTTTATTTCATTTGACCAAATATGACTTGTTGTGCTTTGACTTAAAATCACTTAAAATCTATCTTTGTAGTTAATAAATTTGTTTGTTTATTCTACCTGAAGCAGTGCGTTTGGTTTGAAGTGTGTCAGAGACTCCCCTTAGGATAACAAGCTTGGTGTATATCAATTTCTTTGTTAAATTGATGAACTCATATAAGCTTGCAGCGTCCAGTGGGAAAACTGGACACGGCAAGATGGCAAGATGTCCCAGGGTTGTGTCTGGGACCGGAGATATTGGCTAGTGTCATTCGGTTGCACAATCCAAGGAGCAGCTTACATGCCAGAGGCTGTGTGTGAACAGCCCGGGAGTGGAGGTTTTCACAGCAGAGCAGGGTAAGGCTAATACAATAATACAAGCTCAAATTGAATGCATACACCAAAATAAAAAAAAAATAAAAAAAAAAACATAGTAAGAGGACCAAAAAAAGTGCCCCATAGCGAAACAAAGTAAAAGAAGAAATTAGAAGCAAAAAGTCATCTTTTAAACATTGGGAGTTAAATCCTACTGAGGAAAATAAAAAGGAGCATGAACTCTGGCAAATGAAGGTGTAAAAGTTTAATTAGGTAGGTCAAAAAAGAATGTGAAGAGCAGTTAGTAAAAGACTCAAAAACCAACAGCAATTTTTTTTAAGTACATCAGAAGCAAGAAGGCTGCCAAACCATCAGTGGGGTCATTGGACAATCAAGGTGCTAAAGGAGAACCCAAGGAAGACAAAGCCACTGTAGAGAATCTAAATGAATTAGAATAATAGAATATCAGGGTTGGAAGGGACATCAGGAGGTCATCTAGTCCAACCCCCTGCTCAAAGCAGAACCAATCCCCAACTAAATCATCCCAGCCAGGGCTTTGTCAAGCCTGACCTTACAAATCTCTAAGGAAGGAGATTCCACCACCTCCCTTGGTAACCTATTCCAGTGCTTCACCACTCTCCTAGTAAAAAGTTTTTCCTAATATCCAAGCTAAACCTCCCACACTACAACTTGAGACCATTACTCCTTGTTCTGTCATCTGTTACCACTGAGAACAGTTTAGATCCATCCTCTTTGGAACCCCCTTTCAGATAGTTGAAAGCAGCTATCAAATATCCCCTCATTTTTCTCTTCTGCAGACTAAACAATCCCAGTTCCCTCAGCCTCTCCTCATAAGTCATGTGATCCAGTCCCCTAATCATTTTTGATGCCCTCTGCTGGACTCTTTCCAATTTTTCCACATCCTTCTTGTAGTGTGAGGCCCAAAACTGGACACAGTAGTCCAGATGAGGCCTTACCAAAGTCAAATAGAAGAGAATGATCACGTCCCTCAATCTGCTGGCAATGCCCCTATTATACAGCCCAAAATGCCGTTGGCCTTCTTGGCAACAAGGGCATACTGTGGACTCATATCCAACTTCTCGTCCACTGTAACCCCTAGGTCCTTTTCTGCAGAACTGCTGCCTAGCCATTTGGTCCCTAGTCTGTATCAGTGCATGGGATTCTTCCATCCTAAGTGCAGGACTCTGCAATTGTCCTTGGTGAACCTAATCAGATTTCTTTTGGCCCAGTCCTCTAATTTGTCTAGGTTCCTCTGTAACCTGTCCCTACCGTCCAGTGTATCTGCAGCAGTCTGGGAGCTGACCTTGTTCATGAAGACAGAGGCAAAAAAAAAAAAAAAAATTACATTAGTTTTTTCCACATCCTCTGTCATTAGGTTTCCTCCCTCATTCAGTAAGGGGCCCACACTTTCCTTGACTTTCTTCTTGTTGCTAACATACCTGAAGAAACCCTTGTTACCCTTAACAAAAGTATTTTTTGCTTTAGTCTTCACTGCAGAGGATGTGAGGGAGATTTCCACTCCTGAGCCATTCTTTTTCAGTGACAGATCTAAGGAATTGTCCCAGATTGAGCTGTCAACAGAGGAAGTTTTGGAACAAATTGTTAAATTAGACAGTAATAAGTCACCAGGACCGGATGAGATTCACCCAAGAGTTGTGAAGGAACTCAAATTTGAAATTGCAGAACTACTAACCTTGATATGTAACCTGTCACTTAAATCAGCTTCCGTACAGGATGCTAGAGGGTAGCTAATGTGACATCATTTTTTTAAAAAGGCTCCAGTGGCAATCCCGGCAAATAGAGGCCAGTGAGCCTAACTTCAATACGGAAAGGGACATAAAAGAGTTAAGCAGCCAAATCCCATTGCCTGTCAATTGGATTTGGGCACCAAACCCCTTCAATTATCTTGAAAATCTGACTTATGCAACAAATCTCTCGCTGGAGGGAGCAAATGTTATTTTCCCTCATCTGCAACATGTGTGCACTGAGAAACAAGCTGGTTCAATGACAGAGCTAAGAATCAACTCCATTTTGACTCACTGTCAGCCATTCACCTACCTATAGTTGGAATAGGTAGCTTTAAATGTTCATGACATCACATGTCTACTGACTCAGAGGTATAGTTTGTTTGACTACACACATGGCTTGGTCTTAAAAATGTTCAAGAGACCAAATAATCAATCAGAGCTAAATGTATTGTCTAAAGTCAAAGCAGTACAATACAAAAAGGAGATATACCCTCATTCCTGGAAGCATATTCTTGCAGCGTGTTCACTTTACACAGAAGGTGTGCTTCAAAGAGATGCATTTCCGCTGGCAGTGTTTATAGTACAATCATTCAAGTTGCAACGTTCTTTACTCAACACTAAAATCCATCCCACTAGTTTGTAACTGTTTCTAAACTTGCTGCTTTGTTCTGTATTTTTCTAATCTCTCTTTTGGATTTAAAAAAAATTATTAAGGTGATGTTAAAAAGAAATAGTGAACAGAGTTTGAGCATAGAAGTTTCTGGTTATCAGGGAATAACATACAGATTATCGAGGGTGCAAAGTTTGGTTTAAGATCAGGTGGCATGAGGAATACATAATCTGCAATATCCCCGATTGGGGGTAAAAGGTTGATGGGTCAAAGTACAGACACTGAGATATGAGGGTATGACGTTCATAGAGTGGCTATGTTCGGGTGTGGAGTATAATGAGTGGATATGATGATGAGGGTGGATTGACCCTCATTTGGTGAGATTTAATGTTCAGGGAGTTTATGGTTCCAGTTCATATGATCCAATGGAGAAGGTCACTTGGTCCCTTTCTTGTAGTGGGAGAACGATGTCACTCTGGCTCACGCCTCCTGGTACTGTTGGTGACCGGTGGTGTGCTCGATGTAGATGTCCCTGGACCATTGGATGGTGTCTGAGACCATGAGGCGCTGCATGAGACATGCGTAGCGTCAACCGATCCCACAGGTCCTCAGCACACGCTCATTGCAGGGGTCCCAGGAGCCCAGGGCTCCGACAATCAAAGCATCCATCTGCACCTCGTAGCCCTTCGCTCTCAGGGTGTCAGCCAGGGGGCCTACTTTTCCAGCTTACGAGCTCGGGCTTCGCGAAATGCCGGGGTCCTGTTCTCAAAGGAGACCGTGACGTTGATGAGGATGATCTTTTTCTCAGCCTCGTCGGTGATGACCATGTCAGGTCGTAGCTGGCTGTCGGTACCGGGGATGGTGCAGTTCACGGAGATCTCCCCCAAGCATGGTGTGATGGCTTTCACCAGGCGGTTCTGGATGGCGTTGTGGCACAGCTGCCAGGCTCTGAAGTGGGGTTTGCAGCTGCACAGGATATGGGGCAGGGTCTCATTGGAGTAGCCGCACTTCCTGCAACGCTTGTCTCGTTTCCCGTGGCGGATGGCTCCGTTGAGCGGGACGCAGTTGAGCCGGGCACGGTGGATGAACCGGCAGTCGGTGAAATGGGTGAAGCCACCCCCGGCGAGGAAGTGGTTGCTGGCATCCCACTTGCTGGTCAACTCAAAGGCTTTACCCTGGTCCGGTTTACACTTCAGGGTTTCCACGTACAGCGAGTGGATGGCGGCCTTCAGAGTCTTCTCCAGCAAGCCCCTGGTGCTCAGGGTGACGATGGTGTTGTAGTCAGACGAGATGTGTGGCACCCAGACTCCCAGCTCCTGGCTCTCCTCGCACCCCTCCCAGTGGCAACCGATGTGCTTCCCCAGGCGACGCGTGGCTTTGCGAGTGCGGGACCACAGCGAAGCGATGTCATGCCCGTCCCATCCGAATTCCCCATCCAGGGAGCCGCACAGGAAGGTGGCAATGTCTTGGTTGGAGGGAGCTCTGCTGATCCGCTTCTCTGTCACATCATGCAGGGCGTTCGCCGCGATGTTCATTATCGTGGTGTCGGGACATGTCAGCAGGCGGAAGGCATGGGTGATCACCGCGACATCACACAGGTCACCCATGCGGGGGATGTTGGCGCCGCCGTGCCTGTGGGTGATGTAGACCAGCTCATTGCTGGCTCTCTGGGGAAGGAAAAGCCTCTTCTTTACCAGCTTCCAGATGATCTTGTCTGCCTTGTTGAGGGGCACCTTCACCACAGCGGATCGTCTTAGGGTGAACGAGATGCATGGGATCAGGAAGGTGTTCAGGGCATTTATCTTCTGCCACGGTGCCAGTAGGGAGGCATCAATCTTGGAAGCGTCCTGCAAGATCTCCTGGATGGTGTCCTCGGGTGTCTGCCGGACACAGAAACCTGTTGGCGTGCCCAGGTGCTGGTATGCCTGCCCCTCTGCCAAGGGGATGACGGGCTCACCCTGGATCTGGAACTCCGTTGCCTGCACCGAGTCCCTTTTGCTGCCGTCAATGTGCAGAGTTGTGCATTTCTTTGCATTGAAGCATAGCCCCATCCAGTCAGTAGCTCGGCTGGTGGCATCTAGCATACCTTGGAGGCTCTCTGGGTTGTCCACGGTCAGGACCAGATCGTCCGCGTAGGCCAGAATGCTGATTTTCTTGACATGCAGGTTGAAGCCAGTTGGGCCACTGGAGATGGCTCGGATGAGCGGTTCCATGGCCAGGTTGAAGATGATGGGGCTAAGGGGGCATCCTTGTTTCATGCTGCGGCGGATAGGAATGGCGTCCATCTCTCCGTCCGTGGCACTGATGGTGGTGGTGCAGTCCTTGTAGAGGTCCTGGAGGATCTGGATGAAGGTTTCTGGCATCCCAAACTCTCCCAGGGTGGCAAAGATGTGAAAGTAGGTTATGGACCCAAAGGCGTTTGTCAGGCTACTGCGCACTGCCTCTTGGACCTCCTGGCCTCCTGGATGGCCGTCTGAAGGAGAATGTTGTGCTCGTAGCATCCCTCGCAGGACATGAAACCCTTCTGCACTGAGCTGACAGCACCCCCGCACACTTACCAGTCTGTGATCCTTGCCGCAAAGCAGCTGGCATACAGCTTGTAGATGGTGGAGCAGAGGGAGATGGGCCTCCAGTTGCCTGGGTCGTCTCGTTCGCCTTTTTTGTGGATGAGCACAGTCATGGACTTTTTCCAGGAGTGGGGAACGTGATGGAACTGCTTGCATTTGTTGAAGATGACAGCGAGCACCAAGCAGCCAGGGTCTCGCTTCTTCAACATGGGGTAGCGGATGCCATCTTTTCCAGGGGCGATATTTTTGGTTCTCGCCTGCACCTCCTGCGGGGAAAAATCTCGCTCCAGGTCCTCTGTGAGGTCGATCCAGGGTAGTGGGGGAAGGCACTCTGGGCATCACAAGTTGGTCTGGGCCTCGTAATCAGACACGTCCTTGAACTAGGAGTAGAGTCTCTCGGGCTGGATGGCACAGTAGGAGGAGGTCCCACCGAGGATCTCCCTCATGGCTTTCATCCGGTTCTCCTGTATAGTTTCTGAATATGGGATGCAGCCACTGGATCATAGTGGTGGCTGATGTCCCCTCTCCTGCCTTCTCTGGCGGTGTTGTTATGGCTCGGTGCAGGGAATCTGCGAGTGGCCCACGTGGCCTCCTGGGGTTCCTTCCTTCTGGCTGTAATTTCCGCAGACAGTTCTGCAGTCAGTCTGTCCATCAGAGTGTCGAAGTTCTTGAAGTCCTCAGCCTTTCCCAGATCCTCCATCCAGGTGGATTGCCACGGCGTGGCGACCCTCGCTCGCAGCTGTTGCTCCTCCTGCTGCGTTGTCTCCGCGGGTTCAGGTGCTGCGGGGACGGTCTGCGGCCTTGTTGTCCCTTGGACTGGGGAGCGGTGTTCAGGTGGGTCTTGAGGCGGGGGTACTGGAGAGGTGGGGAGGGCAGCTCTCAGTGTCTCCGAGGCAGCGCTGGATCTTCCGGGAGGGAGTGGGATTCTGGAAGCACCGGTGCTGGGCTTTGTCGGGGCGCGATCGTGTTTGTAAGCGCTGGGGATGGTTCTGGTTCTTCTGCGGGCGGCATTTGGCTGGGGGGTCCTTGGTGGGGCATGGGATTTTTGGTGGTGGGAGGTTCGTTGAGTAACCTTGGAGGAGGTGTTGGGTATCCCGGGGGCGGGGTCTGGGCGTGGGATCTGGGGGCTGCGGGAGGCTCCTCTGTTCGCTGCATCTTGCCATGCGGCCTGGGGGGGTGGTGGTAGTTGCTCCTATGACAGGGCGGCATGAGGTTATCTGAGGGGGAGCGTGGCACCATCTCGTATCCGTGTTGTGCCAGAATGTTTTTATGAGGTCGCTGAGGTGTCTGGTGAGGTTGCTGACTTGCGAGGTGGCGGTGGTCCCCCTCACAGCAGAGTCCAGCGTGGGGATTCTGGAGATGGGACTGGTCCTTTTGGTGGCATCATCAGTCCTCGAGGCGGGGGTTATGCTTCCATCAGTTGGCGGTTGGTCCCCACTTACCTGCTGTGACTCTGGGGATGCTGGCTGGGGTGCTGAAGCCAGACCATTGGTGGGGGTCAGGGTTGGAACCTGCAGGATGTCAGTTTTCAGTGGGATTCACCTTTGCGGTCGTGAGGGGTCTCTTGCATGTGGCTTGATGAAACTTACATTTCTTTTGGGTCTCAAAGGGGAGATCACAGCGGCTACACCGGAAAGCAATCCGTTTGTTGTAGGTCTTACGAACGTGTTTGCTGAAGGCCCCGAGGGTCTGGACTCCATGGACGGGGAGGCAGAATGGGCAGAGGAGGAGACCTGTAGGGAGCGGGTACTGGAGGTAGATGTGGTCTTCTTCCCCTGCCTCATCCTCTGTGGGGCGACCTCTGTTGTGCCTGCAGACTCACCAGGTGATTCCTCTGGGTCTGGTAGAGAAGCTTGGGGAGGTGAAGTCGCTCTTGGGGGGGCGCTGGACTCACTGGCCATGATGTCTCTTTGCCCGGAAGGACAGCATGCAGCATCGAGATCTTTGGCTCTGAAGTGCATTCCCCTTCGAGGGGCCCTCCTCTGGACAGCCGGGTGGTAAGTAGTTTCCGGGTCTGGGGTTGAGGAGGTGGTTCCTTCTGGAGCATCACTTTCTGGAGCAGCGGGGCAGCGATCAGCATCCTGGTTCTGGGTCGTCGGGGGGGCTCCTCCGGTGGCATCCTTCCTGGTGGGGCGGCGCTCAGCATCCTGGTCCTGGGTCACCAGGGGGGCTCCTCTCGTGGCAGCCTTCTCTGGAGCAGCAGGGCAACGTTCAGCATCCTGGTCCTGGGAAGCGGGCAGGGTTCTCCGGGGGTCCTCCTCCTGAAGAGCTGTTGAGATATTCTTGCTCCTGGATGTGAGGTCCCGAAGAGCTGTCCATCTGGACCCAGGTCTCCCTGCAGAGGTATCCACGGGAGGTTTCTTCAGCCAGCTCCTAATGTTTTCGTTCTTGGAGTTGGTCCGGGTCTTCCATGAGGCACCAAGGGTGGTCTTCGGGATAGGTTTCTGCTGAGCTTTCTGGAAAGCAGGGAACGCAGGAACAGTAGCAGCTGACAATAATGTAGCTGAGGGTGAAGAAGAGTTTTTTTCCGAAGCAGCAGTAGTGAAGTATATCTTCAACGCACCATCATTTTTTTTCAAAAATGGCTGCAGGAGATTCCATCTTCAGGACAGGTGTTTGCAGATGTCCATCAGAAAAAAATTAAACTGATAAATGCTAAACCAGTTGGGTGTAGAGATTCATCCCAACCCGATCTAGGACAAAGCCATTGGCTTTGACAGGCTTCCTATTTCCTAATGCCAAAGCCAACTTCAGTTTTGCGAAGTGTTGTGGGATACTCGACATGGGCAAACAGAATCATGGGAAGAGCATAATACATACAGTTAATATAACTTCCCAACACATATATCAGTAAAAGTTCCCCCGAATCAATGGCTCAAAGATATATTGCATATTACATTAATAGTGCGCATAATACCCATTGATGTGGTGTACGATATGCACAACTTGTATGTATTGGCTAACACCTCTGTTGAGGCCTAATTCTACTGAAGTCAATGGAAAGACGCCCATTCATTCAGTGATCATTGGATGAAGCCCGTGGCCTGGGATTTTCAAAGGAATTAAAGGGAGCTAGGGCCAGATTTGCAAAGGTATTTAGGCACCTAAAAATGCAGCTGGGTGCCTATTGGGTTTACATAAGCACATAATGAGGTGAGGTGTCTAACTCTATATGTGTCTATGTGTACCATTGGTCTGTGTCCATCCTCCTGGGTACATGTGTGGTAGGAATGAACATTCAATTCATATTTGTGGCAGAAGTTGGATATTGTGATTATCTTACAGCTCTGACCAGGCCTCTCTGTGCATCACTTGATGCTACCCATCAAATTCATAGCAGCAATGGGAATGAATGAAGTTACCTGGACATCAAGGTCTACTACAGAAATCACCAATTAACACCCTCAATGATCTTTGTGAGACTCAGGATCCACAGCTAAATTTCACAGCCTAGGTCAGTCATTATTTATGAGTAGATCTGCAGCCATATGAAAATCACAGCACCCATGTATAACACCAATTGGCAGGCTGAGAAGACAGGTTAAGAGAAGACAGTCATGGTGTGGGTGCTGTCATCTGGTTCTCACCTAGAGAAATGATCTCCTTTGATCAGTTTTGAAGCACATTGCTGGATGGGACAATCCATAGTGTGTGTGTTTGTGAGCGAGCGAGAGCAAGAGCTTGTATTTTCACTGCTCTCTGTCCAATCATCTGTCAATCTAACCATCCACCTAATTATCCATCCTGTTACCTATCTGTCCATCAAGATGTCTGTCCATTTTTCCTCCCCCTGTGCTTTGCCCATCCAATTATCTATCCACGTGTATTTCTAGTTGCCCATTTACACTTCCGTCAATCTGCGATGTCATCCGTTCATCTGTCTAATCATCTCTCTGTCCACTTCGTGTTTACATTCACCTGCTTCTATCTACTGCTAATTGGCCCATCCCTGTGGGAAATGGACTTCAGTGATCGGGGCTGCTGACATTTCCTTATTGGTTTTTAAGGCCCTGGCTGGGATGATTTAGTTGGGGTTGGTCCTGCTTTGAGCAGGGGTTTGGACTAGATGACCTCCTGGAGGTCTCCTCCAACCCTAATCTTCTATGATTCTATGACATTTCTCAGTCATGGACACTAAAGGTAATTAAAAAATATCTATCATGATTATTGGTAACTAAAGGATATTCATTCTGACTCTGTGTGCAGCTAATTTCACAGGCAAAGCAGGTGGGAATTGAAGCAGAGTGTCACAGTCATACTGCAAGTATGACTGTGACACTCTGCTAAGGGTATCAGTGGCAAGGGGATAAACTGTAATAGGAGTTATCTCAGTCCCTGGTGGCTGACCAGACAAGTGGCAATGAACAGTCTGTCCCTAGGGTGTAAAGTGCTTGACCTTAAGGATGCAGCTGTTTCTATAGGTCTGATTGCAGATCTGCAGTGACAGATCTCCAGCATGAAGGAACCCAGAGCAATATCATCTGAAACATGTTAATTTCATTGACTCTTGCTTAAGACAAAAATAATAATCAGTTAAAAAACCCTGCTTCATTATGTGCTCATTAAAATCATCCCCGCTAGCAACACAGCTACTAAAGAGAAATCTCTCCAAGTAGGCAGCAGCTCTATAGGGATTTACAGGAGGACACACAGGTTGTTATAACTCCTCATGTCTTAATCAGCACTCTGAGAAATGTTTTGCTCAGCTGAGACCTGGACACTACCTGGAGATCTGACAAACCTCTAAGGGAATTAAGGGCAAGCGCCAGAAACAAAGTTACTTGTCATTTTAATGGGTCCCATGGAGGCTATTAGAATGGAAGCGCTGTTGGAAAATGCAGGTCACGGCAACAGTCCCATTGGGGTTGATTAGCAAGGAAAGTCAGAGGCATTGATTAATGTTAGACAAAGGAAGGGGAGGGTTTGTTCCTATGCAAGTAGGCTCCTGATGTGTAAAGTGAAAGGGGTCAAGCCAGTTCGGCCAGCTCCTGTGAAGGGTGATCCCTTCATTCATAAATTCCACCAGAATCTCACCTAGCTAGTGGATGTAGTGGGCGGGTGTGTGGAGTGCAGTGAAACTGACATGTAAACAAACCGGAGATTCCTACTGGGTTAGGCGAGGCAGAAGGGCCCAGGTGCAGTGAGTGAAAGGCAATTCCAGGTGCCTAGGCCTCAGTCACAGATCAGCCAACGTACCTGGATTGTGACAGGCTTTGCTGTCCTGCCCACACACCCCCGCTCTACCAGTGCCCCTCAGTTCTGACACATAGCCCTCTGCTTTCCCAGTCCTTGGTTCCCTCCACAGCTGTGCTGATGTGCCTCAGTCCAGTCATGTAATACCCCTACTATTCCTGGCCCCAAGCCACTTTCCAGCACTGCCAATAATCATAATAATGAGTTACAACCCCCTCTTTCCTGGCTGACCTGCCCCAAACACAACGCTGACAAATAGTCAAATTTAGCCCTGCCCCTCTCACTCCCTTCCCCACACAGAGCTCTCTCAATGCACCAGAGCTGTGACTTGCAGCTCCGCCCGCCCCAGTATTCCAGGCCTGGGTGTGCATGCACACAGTCCTGTTGGCACACTAGTCTGCGGCACTGGCCAAGGAGAGTACACCTGCACTGCGTTTTAACAGCCAGTCTCAGAGCCTGGGTCTGCAGACCTGGGCTCACAGGGCTCATGCTACGGCCCTACAAACAGCATGTCAGGCTGGAGCTCGGGCTCTGAAGCCTGGGGAGGGGATGGGCTTCAGATCCTCAGCCCAAATGTCTCCGCAGCTGTTTTCGGGGCTATAGCAGGAGCCCAATTCCTTAGATCCAGGCTCTAAGGCTCGCTGCTGAGGATTTCAATGGGGGACAAGAGCTAAATACCCCTGCACACATACACACGAAGCAGAGCCCAAACACTCCGGCAGGGGGCAGCAGCAAAAGACACAAAACAAATATACACACACATTCCTTCCATCAGGGGGCATCAGTCACACATATAAGTCCTGAGTAGATCTCAATCTTTCCAGCAGGGGCCAGCAGTGAAATACACACACACACACACACACACACATTTGAGATCTGTGGCAGTGCCACAGATGAACTACGTCTGGCATTTTGAAAGGAGATTATAGAAATTAGATGTCCAAACTCCATTGACGTCAGGTGTCTAATTCCCTTTGGCTCCATTGAAAATCCCAGCCTAATTATTATTTTTAGCCTGAATCATCCAATTTTGAAAATGTTTGGCCACAAATCAATGTGGCAGTGAATTATTATGTAGGCAAACCTTCCTAAATCTCTTCATTTGGGAGGAAAGGGGGGTTACAATTTTCATTTATGGCCAGGGTGCTCCAGGCTAAAAGAATGTTTTCAACGCATATTTTATCACATTTTCTCTAAGATCAGGTATACACTTAAAAACTCACACCCCTAACCAGAAAAGCTATGCTGACAAAACTCTCAGTGTCAGGGGCACTGGAATGGGCGGGGGGGACAGGGAGCCATGGCCTTCAGACTTTTTGCCATGCCCCCCCCCCAACCTCTTCCTCCCAAGTTCCTGCCCCTCTCCCCTGGACAGGCTGGCAGCTAGAGCCCAGTTGGGGAGTCCGGGCAGCTGTAGGGAGCTGCAGACCCCACCCCCTGGACTCCCCACCCAGGGCAAGTGGAGGATCTGCAGCTCCACACAGCTGCCCACACATCTCTTACCATGGCTGGGCTTCGGCTTCTAGGCCCCACCCCCCGGCTGAAGCTGAGTTGGGGTAAGAGTTTCCCAGGCAGCTGTGAGGACCTGCGGACCCTCCACCTGCCCGGCGCGAGGGGCCTGGGAGAAAGGGGACATGGGCTGGGAGCTGCTCTCAGGCTACCCCCACCCTGGACAGGTGGAGGATCCGTGGTTCCCCAGAGCTGCCTGGGCTGGGCTCATACTGCTGTCTCGGCCAGGGACAGGGCCTCATAGGGAAGAGGAGAGGAGAAGTGAAGCCACAGAGGGGTTGGGGGCCCCTGGTTCCCCCTCTTTGGGAAGGCTCTGCCACCCCTGCTCAGTGTATGACATCTGTTGGCATAAGCTATGTGGTGTAGACTTAGGGTCATATTTGTAAAGGTATTTAGGCACCCAATGAGATTTTGAAAAGTACCTAAGCACCTAACGCCCATTGAAATAAATGAGTTTGAGGGGCCCAGGGGCTTTGGAAATTCCCACTAGGCCCCTAAATACCGTTAAAACATGGCCCCTGTATGGACAGAGCACATAGCACTGGCCAGAGACCATCGCCCAGCCATTACAGCATGAAGATGAAGCCAATCTTATGTTTCAGGCACTGGACTGGCACTCAGAAATCTCAGCTCAGTTCCTTGCTTTGTCCCAGACTCTCTGAGGGACAATGAACAATGATTTCAACCTAAAATTAATGGGAATTGTGTGTCCAAATCCCTTAGGAAGGTTAGAAAAGCTCAACCTTCATTCTTGTGGGCCATATCCCAAGCTAGTGTAAATCTGCCTTTGTTCCACTGGATTCAGTGGGGCCAGACCCCCAACTGATGTAAATTGACTGTAACTACATTGGAGTGAATGGAGCCCGATTCCCAGCTGGTATAAATCAACCTTCACTCCATTGTAGTCCGATAGGTCAAATCCCCAGCTGATATCAACCAGACCTAGATCCATTGGAGTAAATGGTCCAGATACCCAACTGGTGTAAATCAGCCACAGCTCCATTGGAGTCAATGAGACTGTTACTTAGCTGGTGTCAATCAACCATCACACCACTGAAGTCAACGAGCAGGATTCCCAGCTGCTGTAAAGGAGCCATAGATCCATCCAAGTCAATGGGCCCCAGGGGCTACCTGCATGACTGCATGTTACTTAAGCTGCCTGGTGCTTCAGTTTCCCCATCTGTGAAATAGGGATAATGGCTCCTCCCTTCCTCCTAGGGGTGTTGTGACAGTAAATTATTAATTCCTGTCAGGCCCTAAGGTACCACAGTGCCTCGGAAGGTGGCGTTATAGAGTCTGAGGAATCAGCCATCTGTGTCTCAGCTCCCCTTCCTTTGGAATGAAGATAAAGCTCTTTCCCTATCTTACTGGCTGTGGAGAGTTGGGACACTGCTGTGCTCTGAAACCTTTAGCTACCTGGACAGACATTGCAATCCCAAACAATAGGCCCCAAACATAACCCCCCGGAGAGCAAAGCCAAGATCCCATTGGCCTCATGGTTACCAGGATTGTGGCCTGTGGGCCGTGCTTGCTGATGGATTAATAATAAAAAGGCAAATATCTTAGGTGACCTGGGACACTGTGATACAGTCCAAGTTCAGAGTGCCCCAATGAGGCTGGTGTTCTGGAATTATCACTGGCAAATACAGTGCCATAATGTAAGAGTGAGGAAAAAAAGATGGAGCATGCAGATGATATCAAAGAAATTGTGTTTTCTTTATGAGATCACAAGAGAGCAGCAAAGGAGAAGGAATGAGACAGAAGAGGCACTGGATAGAAGGAGATAATAATTCATAGATTTATAGATTTTTAAACCCAGAAATGATCACAGGGATCATCTATCCTGACTTAGATAACACAGTACAGAGACCTTCTCTGAATTAATTTCTGCTTCAGTCCAATAGGTGGAGGTCAATTAGAGAAACAAATTCAGTCAGCGGCAGCTACTGTGAAATTAGAATGCTAAATATGAATACATTGACCATCTCAATATGTTTATTAATTATTATTATTACTATTATTATTATAGCACCCAAAGCCCCTACATAGAGACCAGGATTCTTTTGTAGTATCCACAGTACAGAAACACAGTAAGAGACAGCCCCTGCACCAAAGTGCTTGCAATCTAAATAGAAAGGCAGCAAAGGGTAGGAGGGGAATCTGAGACATGGAGTTGTTGGGGTCCACTAGGCATAGCTACCAGGGAGAGTGGAAGGCCAAAAGTGCCGATGAAGCTCTTTTGCTCTGGGTCTGTGAACCACAGTGACTCCATCTTGGGAACTCTCACCTACTTCTATGCTAACTGCTTACATGCTCTGAAGTAGGCTGAAGCAGAAATGTAATGTCAGCTTTTTAGCAGATGGCTGCAGTTTCACTCACACTAGCAGAAATAATAGAGATAAGAAGTGGGGTAGTTAGTTTGCAGGCGTCTAACTCAAGGTCGCAAAGACTGAGAAAGTTTTCTCACAAGCTTATGTAGAGCTTATTGTAACAGTTGTCTGGAAGGGAGGGAGAAGGGGGAACAGCCAGACAAAGAGATGTATGCAAACAGTTTGGAGTATAAAAGGTAAAATTTGTTTGTATTTGTTGCACTGGATTTGAGACATGCTGGTCTCCTAGTGCCATTTCAGAGCTCTGAAATAAACTTGGCTTGCTTTCTCCCCTCGGTGTCTTTATTGGTGCCAAGCACACCGGGCGACGAACCCCCTGTTTGCCATCTCGGGCCCAGTTCTGGGCAGGCAACAGAGTGAGGAAGTGACTTGCCAGCTTCACACACAAGGTCAGTGGTGGATCCAGGAACAGAACCCAGGGCTCCCTCTTTACACTTTAGGAGAAGGGAAAAGTTGAGAGCTTGATGGTGCCCTGAAATGAAAACTAACCAGCATGTTTACATTATCCATCATTGTTATGCATTACTATAGCAACTAGAGTTCCAAATCAAGCTCAAGGCCCCATTGTGCTCTGCACTGTAGGAACACACAGCGAGAAACAGTCCACATCCAAAAGAATAACTATACAAGAAAGACAAAGTGTGGGAGGAGAAAGAGAGGCACAGAGGAATTAAAAATGCTCCCATGAGTATGACAGTCATTGAAACACAGGAAGAGTGATGGGAAGTCATATATTCCTAGATTTCAAGACCAGAATAGACAGTTCAATCATCCAATCTGACCTCTGGTATATCACAGGTCATTCAACTTCACCCAGGTGCCCCTCTAATGAGAATTTAGTCAAATTAAAACTTTACAGTTCTCAGGGGTGCTCAGGGCAGTGAGGCACCTTGCTACCACCTGTTCTGAGCTTGTCTGTGCCAGCCATGGGTCAACTCCCCAATGCCACCAGCCACAGGCAACACAAGCCACTCCCCTCTCAGCCTGCACAGGTGCTGTTGTCCCTCGGCAGGTCAGTGATAGACATGCTCCTCCTGGAGTGTCCAGCCCCTGGTGCATTGGACACTAGCAGTATTCACAGGTTAATTGCTCCCAAATGAGCAATATGCTACAGCTTCCTAGTTACACCTTAGATCAGCCACTCTGATGAACATGTAGCACTGAGATACATTGATAGTGAAAACAAGTAAAAGTTTATTTAACGATTCATAGCGATGTAAGTGATAGCAAGTAGAAACATTGAAAACAAATTGTTACATATAAAATAAAATCATCATATGCATTCTAGACTCTTAGACTTACTTAATAAGATGCTCTCAGCTGCAATAAAGTATTGCTGACCAGCACTTTTCAATCAAGCAGGCTGTGATCCCTTTTTCATGAGACAAACCATGCTATCCACCTGTCCCCTAAATGATGGATACCAGGTGTCTCCTTGCATTCTTCTCGTATACCAGACTAATTCTTTGATCTTTGTAATAAAGAGGACACTCTCCCGTTCTGTGTCCCTTCCTGCAGATTTTGTTATCTCCTGTTGATTTTGTGGTCTTTATTATCTGGTGGCTGTGTACGGAAATTGACTTGCATTGTGAGGCATAAAGTACACCGTGAGCAAAAGTAAAGCCAAGGTATTTACTGCACCTTCCTGAACAGCACCTGTTCAAGGTATGTCACTTCCTGATGGTCTGCATTTAACATCAAGGCTTTAACAACATCATTTCTAGTATAGATACTTTGCTTCTTAAATAATACATACATTCCTTTTATAATGATTATGATGACCAGTGGGCTACTGGCTCTCACTAGAGACCTTACATGCCTCCCTGTGTGGAATTATTGTACAAATACTTACCCAGGATATCCCTGTAAAATTCTATATCCCCTGGTGCCCTCTGCCCATTGGCACAAAGGAGTTCCTAGGCCACAAAGACTAAACTGTGCAGCACAGAGACCAAGTTGCCCTCAATGCCCAATGCAATTGGAAGGAACCGATTAGGTGAGACATGCCCAGATGACCCCAGCTGGTGATTTACACCTGATGCTGCAAAGCTAGGAGAAAACACCCAAGGTCCCTGGCTGTTTGACCTGGGGGAAAACTCCTTCCACACCCCAGATCTGGGGGTATGTTTGAGCCTGAGAAACTGATTAAAACATGATCTAGAAAGAGGCTTCTCTGTCTATGGAGGTTGTGGAAGCTCGTTCACTGGAGGTTTTCAAAAAGAGGCTGGATAGCCACCTGTCTTGGATGATTTAGACACAACACATCCTGATTTATGCAGGGGGTTAGACTAGACAAGCCTTGAGGTCCCTTCTAACCCTATGGTTCTATGGTTCTCTGTACATCCTCAGAGCACTGGCCCACCCTGTCTCCAGCTGTGGCCAATCTCTGATTCTTCACAGTAAGGCAAATAAACAAACAAAATTCCAGAACACCTGTGAACTACTGTGCATTGGGTGGAGAGGGGACTTCCTTCCTGATCCCTGCAGGCCACTGGCTGAGGCCCTCAACCCTGCTATTGAATTATAGTCATTTTCTTAACACAGAGCTGCACGTGTTATGAATGCGTTGAGGGCAATTTGGAGCTTCCTGTTCAGTCCATGGCTTGTGAAGAAAGAGGATGAACAGGGGGACTCAGAATCACAGATTCCAATGCCAGATGGGACCATAACAGTCTGAACCTCCCATGCACTGGCCATAGACTTTCCCACAGAAGCTGGATTGAAAAAAAATCTTTCAAAAAGATATCTAAATGAGGCTCCACCATCTCCCCTGATAAGCTGTCCTAATGTTTAATCACCTTGACAGCTAGGAAATTGCATCTTATTTCAAGGTTGAATTTGTCCAGCTTTCACTTCCAGCCCTTGGATCCTGGTATGACTTTGTCAGGCAGGTTGGAAAGCCCCCACTTATCAATGTGTAAATATCTAGAAACTGAGATTAATTCACCTCTCAATTTTCTCTTTGAGAAGTTGGATAAATTGAGCTCCATTAGTCTCTCATCATAAGACTTGTTCTCCAGCCCCTAGATCCATTTTCTGGCTCTCTTTTGAACTTTTTCTGGTATTTCCACATTCTTCCTGTAGTGTGGACACCAAAACTGGATGCAATATTCCAACCATGATCTCTCAAATGCTGTGTTCAGAGGCAAGATCACTTCCCCACATTTTTATGCATCCAAGGATCACGTTAGCCCTTTTTGCCACCACATCACACTGAAAACTCATGTTGAGTCAATTACCTGTGATGATCTCTATATCCTTCTCAGAGTCACTGCTTTCCACGAGAGCCTCTCCCAACCTGCATTCTTTGTTCCCCGATGTATTACAGGGTGTGGCGGGACGATGACTCACCGGCATGGCGCCTCCTGCCTGTTGTCTCGGGAATTAGCTCTTCCAGCCTGGAGCGCCCTCTGCAGGACGGTGTCTCATCTGCCACTGGCTCCGTGTCCCGTCCAGACCCCAGTGCCCTTTGCCCATAGGTTCTGTCCACCATAGTACCCCCTCACTCTGGGTCTCCCCTCCCAGGGGAACCCCCAACCCTCTAAACCCACCTTGCCTCAGTGGCTACTGCCAGTCACCATCTAGCCCCTGCTCCCTGGGGCAGACTGCAGTCTGTAAACCACTCATCATCGGCAAGGGGGGTTGGACCAGCTGCCTCTGCCTACCTCTGGGCTGACCCTCTGCAGCCCTAGTACCCATTTGTGGGCCCTTAACTCGGCCTGCAGCCTGGGGCTTAGCTAGGGTGGAGCTCCCCAGCTCCCTCTGCCCTTCTCCAGCACTGCTCCACCCTAGATACCCTTCTCAGCTTCGCAGATAGCCAGGTCCTTCTCTCTACAAAGCTAGAGAGAGTGTGCCTGTGTAAGCTTCTGACCCACAGCCCTCTTATAAGGGCCAGCTGGACCCTGATTAAGCTGGCCACAGCTGTGGCTGCTTTCCCCATCAGCCTACCTTTTCCCAGCTGTAGCCCTCTCCAGGGCTGCTTTAACCCCTTCAGGGCTGGAGCAGGGTGACCGCCCCGCTACACAGAGATATCCAACTAATCATCAACAATGGAATATAAATTTTATTCTATTTGAAATGTAAGTACAATGGCAAGAACTTTCAAGTACAATCACCCTTTCTCAGTGCATAAATACTAGATAGATAGATAGATAGATAGATAGATAGATAGATAGATAGATGTTGTAGCTGGGTTGGTCTCAGGATATTAGAGAAACAAAGTGGTTGAGGTGATATCTTTTACTGAATCAACTTCTGTTGGTGACAGAGACAAGCTGTTGAGCTACACAGAGCTGAAGAAGACCTCTGTGTAGCCCAAAAGCTTGTCTCTCTCACCAACCAGAAGCTGGTTCAATAAAATATATTACCTCATCCATTTTGTCTCATAGACAGACAGCTAGCTAGCTAGCTAGATAATATTATTGTCTTTGAAATAACCCAAGTCTACTTATTAGTTTTCTGAGGGCCTCTTTGACTTCATTGTTTCTCAGAGAGTATATGATCGGGTTGAGTGCTGGAGTTATAACGGAATATAGGACAGTGATCACTTTGTCTCTGTCTGGAGAGTAGGCTGAGGAAGGGTGTATGTAGGTGTAAATGGCTGTGGAGTAGTACAAGATGACGACTATGAGGTGGGAGGAGCAGGTGGAGAAGGCTTTCTTCTTGCCTTCTGTGGAGCGAATCTTTAAGATAGTTCTCAGGATGAAGAAATAAGACATTAAAGTTATCACACAGCTCCCTACCCCAAAGACTGCATCAGCCAGAAAAGCTAGGGTTTCATTGAGGCTGGTGTCTGAGCAGGAGAGTTTTAGAAATGGTGGCAATTCACAAAAGAAATGGTTGATGATGTTCGAGTTGAAGAAAGAAAGCTGGAGCACAAGTCCAGTGTGGACTGCAGAATTGGCCACCCCAATTATCCATATGCCAGCAATTAACCCAACACAAACCTCCTTCCTCATGATGATGGTGTAATGCAAAGGGTGGCAGATAGCAATATAGCGGTCAAAAGCCATGGCAGCAAGGACCAGAACTTCACTTACCAGAGTCCAAGTGAAGAGATAGATCTGTGCAATGCAACCTAAGAGGGCAATGGTCTTCCTGTGCTCCAGAAGGTTGTGCAGCATTTTGGGGATGGACACTGAGATGGATAAAAGGTTTATCAAGGACAAGTTGATGAGCAAGATGTACATAGGGGTGTGGAGCCTGCTGCTAGTAGTAATAGTGAGGACGATGAGGAGGTTTCCAGTAAGGGCTGCCATGTAGATGAAGATGAATACCACAAAGAGGAACATCTGGTGTTCAGGGAAGCTGGACAGACCCACCAAGATGAACTCTGTGAAAGAGGATTGGTTCTTCATTTCTGAATCTCCGCTACTCCTCACCTGTCGATATAAATCATATCATTGGGCCAGACCCTTAGCTGATGTAAATAAGTGTAGCTTTAAGGAAACCCAGAAGCCAAAGGAAAGACACTGATTTGCACCAGCTGTGGATTTGGTCTATTTACTCCAATAAAGCGATGTCAGTTTACACCAGCTAGGGGTCTGGCTAATTGATTTCAGTATAGCTACACCAATTCCTACCAGCTGGCCAGCTGGCCCATTGACTTAGAAGAACCTTATATAAATAAGAAGTAACTCCAGTGAAATTAATGGAGTTTCACTGAAATCATCATAGGGGAGATAAGAACGAGGCACATTACACCACAAATTTTAAAATTATCCATATCACAATGAAGGGACTAGAGCTGGTTTCAAGTAGCACTTTGGGGAACAGATACATACATTCCAAGGCCAGAAGGGACCACTGTGATCATTTAGTCTGACCTCCTGTATAACACAGCGATAGAACTCCCCCAAAGTAATTCCTATAGGAAAACTTTTAGGGGGAAAAATATTAATTTAAAAATTATCAGTGATGGAGAATCCATCATGACCCTTGGTAAATTGTTCCTATGGTTAATTATCCTCATTGATAAAAACATTACTCTCCCCCCCGCCCCCATTTTAAACCAATGATCTCTGTCAACTTGACTAAGAAGTAATTCATGATTTACACCGGGGTGAGTAAGAGGAAAATCAGGCCCCATCCCATTGAGAAGGGTGTGTAGCAATATTTCTTCCTGAGAGGTCAATCATTAGAGACAGAGATATCAGCTAGAATTTTTGAAGGAGACTAAAAAGGAAGGCACCAAATCCCATTGACAAGAAATCCCAGTCTATACACACGGACTCCACATGTTAGCTGAGTCTGTCTACTCCTCTGATCTATCTATCTATCTATCTATCTATCTATCTATCTATCTATCTATCTATCTATCTATCTATCATTTTGAATACAGAACATTAATTCTATTAAAATAGATCTGAATAAGTAGCTGTGAAAATTTACAATAGTGCACTATTTGGCTCTTTATATTTGAAGCTGAATTAACTATTTAAAAAAAAAGTTAAAAATAATTGAATTCCTCAATATTGAAATAACATGTCCAGACAAGCAAACTAAACCAGTATAGATAATATGTGACAATTATAAAATATCTGTAAGCGATAACAACAATAGAGATATTACATGGTAGCCATGTGGCGATAGCTAGAGAGGTAGAAAGGATAGATAGATAGATAGATAGATAGATAGATAGATAGATAGATAGATAGATAGATAGATAGATAGATAGATAGATAGATAGAAGTTCAAATTCTTCAGTAATTAGATTAGTAAAAGAAAGAAAGAAAGCCTCTATTCCAATTCATTTATGACAGTCCAATGAATGATGATTTACCTTTAATATATGAAAATGTATAAATGGCACTGCCCTTTGAATTAGATAATTCAGTCTCCTTAGCTCTTTCAACCACTTTAAAATTGTCACAGCTGGGAAGAGCTTTCTACTTCTTCTATTAGGCTGATGGCTGGATTTAAAGAGTTGTGTTTACTGTTGTCACAACCCTCTCATGGATTTGAAGATTCCTTGGCCAGAAGGGACCATTGCAATCAACTACTCTGACCTCTGAACAACACAGGCCAGAGTGTGTCTCCCAATTTTACTATGGTCACCCTATCAGTTTTCAGCAATGAATGATCAGCATCACAATACTTGTTAAATAACCTCCCAGTGTTATTAGAAGAGCGTACCTTATGTATCTTTTAGATGTTAATTATCTAAAGGCAGCACTGATTTTGTGTTTTAATTGTTTATGTTTCCTTTGGTATCATGAACAAAACACCAAATTCCTTGGAGTGCAATAATGAGGGATAGATAGATAGACAGATAGACAGATAGATAGATAGCGTTTTATTATGTCCTTCCTTAGGAAAAGCTCTAATTCATAGATTCATCGAGTTTCAGGGCAGAAGGGACCATCTGATCATCTACTCTGACCTTCTATACATCTTATGTCATTACATTTCACGCAGTTACCCCTGAGCTGAGCCCAATAACTTGAGTTTGAATAAAACATCTTTCTGAATGGCAGCCACTCTGGATCTGAAGACATCAATAGATGGAGAATCCACCACTTCCCAGGGTAGTGTGTTCCAACGGGTAATCACCCTCCCTGTGATTTTCATCTCAAGAAGTCAAAGGAGATGTACTGACTTATGTAAGATGTGGATCTGTCCATGTGCATGAAAGCATATAGCTCCTGTATGCATAGGACCCAGTGTCGTGCCAGTGCAGACTCGGGCAATTGGGACCCCATATTGGCACCCTGTGCATGGCACAGGGTGGTGGCAGCTCCTTGGGTCACGATGGAGAAGTAGGGGTGACATCAATGCCCCATTTGATACCCCAGCTGTCATCTGCATCAGCACTCCGGACTCGGTGAATATTCCCAGAAGGCAGCCGGGCAACTCAAGCTTGAAGCACGGAATGGAGTTCTATAAGGCAAACTTTCAAAAGAGGCCTTTAAATCTAGGTGAACATAAGAACGGCAATACTGGGACAGACCAAAGGTCTATCTAGTCCAGTATCCTGTGTTCTGACAGTGGCCAATCCCAGGTGCCCCAGAGGAAATGAACAGAGCAGGTAATCATCAGGTGATCCATCCCCTGCTGCCCATTCCCAGCTTCTGGCAAACAGAGGCTATGGACATCATTCCTGCCCAACCTGGCTAATAGCTATTGATGGACCTATCCCTCCATGAAATTATCTACTTCTTTTTTGAACCCTCTTATGACTGCCCAACTTGAGACACATCAAAAGCCAATTTCCAGCAACATCCATTGGCTTAAGTGGCAGGTTTAAGTCCTATATTACCACTAATATGCAATGTGACCTCAAAGGCCTTACCCAGACCTTACCCCTGGACTTCTCCAACTAAGGTCAGTGGGCAAACTGAGGGCCTTCTTCAGGTTCCACAGCCCCCTTCCTCAGGATTCACTTGGTCAAACTCTTATGGACAGGTTGAAGGTTGAGATTTTTTTTATCCAAGTTATAACACTCAGGCCACCCAATATTATATTTAAGGCATCTTTGTGGTTCCTATTCTAATAAATGTGTGGTTAAATTGTAAATATGCAGTGAACTTACACAGATAAAATACTGCCTACTAATCTAGCAAAGGCAAAACAAGAACTAATAGCTGGAAGCTGAAACCAGCCACATTAACATTAGAAATGAGGTGTAATGACAGACCCTGGTCATTGGCAGGCGGGATCAAACCTGGGAACCTCTTGAACTACTGCATGAGCTAAAAACCACATGGCCCCTAGCTAAAGCTGTAGCAAACTCATTAATTTCTAAGTGGTCTTGGTGCCACTAGCGGAGACAGAGAACCACACCCAGGAGTTGTGAGGGTTACAAAGGCATGAATTGTTAACAGTAAGAGTGATTAACCATTGGATCAAACTACCAAAGGAAGTGATGGAGCGTCCATCTCTTGGTGCTTTAAAATCCAAACTGGTGCCTTTCTGGAGGATATGCTTTAGCCAATCACAGGTTATGCTTTAGTGAAACAAAAGTTGCTGGACTTGACTGGATGAGATTTCATAGCCTGTGTTATACAGGAAGTCAGGATAATGGTCACTTCTTGCCTTAAACTCTATGATCCTATGAAAACTTTAAAAGTAACATGTTTCTTATGTATTTTGGGGTTGGGGAGTGGTCTGAAACAGATGTGGCCAGCATACTAAACTGTGATTCAGAAGCTCTTGGATTCTATTTCCACCTCTGTCACCTGCCTGCTGGGTGACATTGGGCAAATTGTTTCACTTCTCCATGCCTCAGTTTCCTCATCTGTAAAATGGGGTTAATGATGCTTAGCTGCTTTGTAAAATGCGTTGAGCTCTACTGATGAAAATGCTATATCAGAAGCAGGCTGTGGTCCATTACTAGATGCAGATGGTAGAATTATCAATAATAAAGCAGAAAAGGAAGAAGAGTTCAAAAATATTTCTGTGTTGTAATGGGGGGGAGCAACAAATGATGTAATGTCATCATATGATGATGACAACAATCTTTCCATTCCATTAGTATCTGAGGAGGATGTTAAACAGCAGCTACTAAAGTTAGACATCTATAAATCAACAGGTCCAGAGCATTTGCATCCAAGAGTTTTAAAAGAGCTGGCCAATGAGCTTGCTGGACCATTAATGTTGGTTTTCATGAAGTCTTGGAACATCAGGGAAGTTCCATAAGACTCTAAGAGAGCTAATATTGTGCCAACATTTAAAAAGGGTAAACAGGATGATCAATTTAATTATAGGCTTGTCAATTGGACATCAGTCATGGGCATGGAATTATAGCAGCAGATCTGGGACTCAATTAGAAAAGAGGATAATATAATTAATGTCAATCAATATGAGTTCATGGAAAATAGATTCTGTAAAACTAACTTGACATCCTTTTTTGATGAGATTACAAGTTTGTTGTTAAAGCTAATAGTCTGGATGTAATAGACTTCTGTAATGCATTTTACTTGATACCACATGACATTTTCATTAAAAAGTAGAAAGTTATAAAATTAGCATGCCACATATTAAGCGGAATAAAAGTTGGCTAACTGAGGTCTCAAAATATAAATATAAAAAGGGAATCATTATCAAACGGGTACATTTTTAGGGGGTCCCCATGGGGATCTTGGCCCTAAGCTATTTCACATTTTTTATTAATGACCTAGACAAAACCATAAAATCATCATTGATTTTCAGGTGACACGACATTTAGGAGAATGGTAAATAAATAATGAAGAGGATAGGTCACAGATACTGAGTGATCTGGATCACTTGGTAAACTGGGAGCAAGTAAATAACATGACTTTCAATATGGCTAAATGTAAATGTATACATTAGGAATGATGAATGCCAGTCATACTTGCAAGATGGGGGATTATAACCTTGCAAGTAATGACTCTGAAAAAGATCTAGTGGATAATCAGCTGAATATGAGCACACAGGATGGTGGTATAACCAAAAGCACTAATGTAATCCTTGGATGCATAAACCAGGGGATCTCAAGCAGCTGTAGAGAAGTTATTTTACCTCTGTATTATGCATTGGTATAACTTCTGCTGGAATATCTTGACCAGTTCTGGTGCACACAATTCATGAAGGATGTTGATAAATTGGAGAGGGTTCAGAGAAGAGGCACAAAAATGATTAAAGAATAAGTGAACATGCCTTGTAGTGATAGACTCAAGGAGTTACATTTATTTAGCTTAACAAATAAAAGGTTAAGGGTTGACTGGATTACAGTCTATAATAGTGGTTTTCAAACTTTTGTACTGGTGACCTCTTTCACATAGCAAGCCTCTGAGTGTGCCCCCCCCATAAATGAAAAACACTTTTTTATATATTTGAGACCATTATAAATGCTGGAGGCAAAGCGGGGTTTGGGGTGGAGGCTAAAAGCTCACGACCCCCCATGTAATAACCTCATGACCCCCTGAGGGATCCCAACCCCCAGTTTGAGAACCCATGATCTATAAATACCTACATGGGGAATAAATATTTAATAATGGGCTCTTCAATCTAGAAGAGAATGGTATAATGTGATCCATTGGCTGGAAGCTGAAATTCAGATTGTGAACATTTTTAACAATGAGAATAATTAACCATTGGAACAATTTACCTAGGATTGTGGTGGATTCACCATCACTGACAATTTTTAACTCAAGATTTGATATTTTTGTCTAAAACATCTGCTCTAGGGATTAGTTCAAGGAAGTTCTCTGGCCTGTGCTATACAAAAGGTCAGATTAGAGGATCACAGGGATACCTTCTGACGTTGTAATCTATTCATGTATAATCCTTGATTACAGCCATAATTACAGGTCTGGGACCAAGACTCTGTAGTGATGTATAAGCCAAGCATGGATCCTTCATAAAGTAAGGATAAAAAGGAAATCTCTACTTATTCAAAATAAGTCTGAAGGATACCACAATTTATTGCAATCCCCATTACAGATTAAATACTACCTTTTCCTGTCAAACAGCTGTGACAACTACTAGTGCAATCATTAAGCCAAACAATCAGTATGACCCGGGGACAGTCAGGGGACTTCAGTTTAAAAAAATTATATTAAAGAAAGTCCATGTAATTTTTTTTTCCTGAAGATCCATTTTGCTTAATTGACACAATGGGTTTCCATAAGTATGGTGACACCAAAACTTTGGATCACAGTTTTAAGAGTTTATCTGCTTCCCTTTTAAGCATGTGAGTACTCGATTGAAGTCAATAAGATCACTCATAAACTGAGACTCAAGCATGTGCTTACGTGCTTGGCAGTAATGGGGTCTATATAATTTTAAAGATTTTCCACTTTGTAATTGCCATCCCTGAAATATCTCTCTCATTTGAAATTCAATATGGGTTTTTTTTCCTACACAGGGTTATTGTGTGACTCAAATTTGGCTCTCATTCACATATTATCAACAGCACTACCTTCAGAGATTGTGTGGAGTGACACCTGTGCAGCTCCATTCCATCCTCAAGTGTTGTAAAACAGAGCAAAATCAATGGAGCTTTGCTTGTTAACACTATTGACTTTGATGCAGTTAGGCTGGTTCATTCAGTTGGGAATCTGGCCTGTTGACTGTTAGGTGGCTTATTCTTTCACCCTCTCACTTCCCTGGTCCTTCTCGCATGAACAGAGAGCAACAATACCCAAAGACCAAAGGTGCAAACAATTTGATGTTTATTGGGGTGAACTTTCAGCAAGCATGATTCCAGTTTCCTTCCTCAGTGTCCCCCTTCCTAGCTCTGACACCACCAGGGCCGGCTCCAGGCACCAGCTGAGCAAGCTGGTGCTTGGGGCGGCAGATTGTTCGAGGCGGCATTCTGCCCAATCCTAGGGCGGCACGGCCGCTTTTTTTTTGTTTTTTTTTTGTTTTGTTTTGTTCCACTCCGGCCGCCCTGTAGGGAGCGGCGGTGAGGAGAACCAGAGCGCCCTGCAGGGCAGTCCTCTTCCTTCCCTCCCCGCCAACCGGAGCCGAGCCCTTGTGGCAGGCAGCAGGAGGCGGCGCAGCAGGAGGGGCCACGTGGCAGCGCCCCTTCTGTAGCCCTGGCCGCCTCCTTCTCTCTCTCCCCTGCCCCACCCCGCTGGTCCCTCTGCACCCGCGCTCCGGCCGCACCACAGGGTTTTTTTTTTTTTTTCCCTTTTTGCTTGGGGCGGCCAAAAAGCCAGAGCCAGCCCTGGACACCACAGAGCCTTGCCTGTGTCCCCGTTCCTGTTCGTGTTCCCATTCCCTGTTCCCATTCCCCCTTTAGCAAAACATGATTCCAATTCCCCCACCCCCAGTCCCTGTTCCCATTCCCCCCTTACTTCCTGATTGACTGCAGACTATATAGTAAAACTTGAATTCTTCTTAGCTATACCTCAACCAATCATTTTACTGAAATTTAACTAACCAATCCTAACATACTGTAACATGGTTATTTAACCAATTATATTTCACCACCTTAATTGGTTTACACCCAACAAAATTAATTCTACAGCAGACAGAAGCAATTACAGAACCAGACAGAGACCATGCAAATAAACATACAAAACAATATAGAAATAGGGATTTTACAACTACATCTATACAGACATAAGGGTTTTTCAGCTGTGTTTATTGATAAGTAACTTTTTACCAGACAGAAAACTATTCAACTAAATTTCCTTTTACATGTTCTAGGCTCTTTCCTTTCTCTGGAGGTGACAGGAATATCAGGACAGGATTGGATTCCTAACCGCCAATAGCACCTTATTTCCATGGGACTAGTTTGGAATGTGAGGATGTGACCGTTCACTTCTCAGCTTATGGCTGCCTCTGCTGCTTAGCCAAAGGCCTTGGCCTAAGAACCAGGCCTCAGACTGTCACAGTAGGAGAAGGCCCTTTCACAGACAGACAGTGATTCTGATTCTTTCTTTTATACCTCTATAACTAGCTAAGTGATAAAAATACATGTAAATTCCTAAAGTATAGGCCTTTACACTCAGGCCTGAATATCTATATCCTAACACTCCACCCCCTTTTTTTTCTTTTTCTTTTGGGATCCTCCTGCCCAGGTATCCCTGGAAAAGCATAGGACATATGGCGACACATTTCCTGATAGGGCCAGGCATCAAGGTGAAAGGTGTTGATATTTTATTTGTTTCACTGCCCCTTGTGTCGTACAGTGCCCTGCACCTTCTCTCGTACGGGCATACCGCACCTATTGCAATAAGTGTTCCAGACTTCCCATTAGAGTGGGACCGAGAAGGTTGGGTCCGGGTTGTCTTGCACACTGCGGGGTGGGGAGGGCTTACAACATTACTTATAGGTTACTTTCATATGCAGCATAACACAGGTACAGTTAACAATTTACAGCAACACCGAGTCCTGACCACTGCAGTATGGTCCAATATCGGAGCCACCACCAAAACACTTCTCCTTCGACAGGGTTAAGATCTTAATGTGTCCAGTTGCTGGCAGTTGCAACAAGCTGCCCCTGCAGGTTTTTCATGCTTTTGTTTACATCATAAGTTCATTGATGTTTACAGAGAAATGGGTTATTGTCCAAACCAACTTAACCACTTGGTATGGAATCACCAGTATGCCCCGGTTTGATTATTTACAGCAATAAGATTTACAGATCCATTTGTGCTCCAAAGTCCAGATAGCAGCGTGTTGATGTATGTAATTTGGTTAGGGGCTGGTGTAATTGTGCCCCCAGTAATATGTACATTTCCAGCAAAACACTTTATACACAGTGCACCCAAATGTCCACCCCTTGCCATAGGCCATTGATTCTGCTCCTCCATAGTCATAGGAGATGGGCACATCCAAACATCTTCTCTGGATTTACACCATTTTTCACACCCCTCCATTGATTTCCAGTGAGCTCCTCCTCTTCTCATTATTTCCATAGGGCTTGTGGGGCCCACCTTAGTTGCCATTCTATTTCCAGGCACCATGGTAGCTATTACACAGGTGCTGACCTCCTAGTTGAGCATTTTGCATTCCCATACACATTTCCCCCCCAGGTCAGCCTTTTGAAGCCATCCCCCACCCAGGTCATGCTAGCAACAAGACAAACACCACAGGCAAAAAACACAAAACAGATTCATGGTATTTTGGGTTATTCTTCAGCTGGTGCCAGCATGCTTGTAGAGTGTTTGAAAAACAAAAGAAACAATTTCCACCCCGCTGGTGGGAACAGATTATTGCTTAATAATTCCTTTTATAAATTTCCTTGCTAATTGCAGGAAAAACAGAAGAATTACCTCCAGGCTCTCCTTATTTTGTTCTATAGTCAGACTAGTGAATTACCCCACTCGCTGGTCATTTATGAAATTCATGAGGTGGCGTGCTCAGTTTCTCCTCTTGTACAACAGACCAGATTTGCAATAGTTTCTCTGCTGTACCAAGCTTTACGTTTATTTTCAGGTAATAGCTGAGAGACAGCTTCAGATTTCAGCTTTGTACACCTCTCCCCCCTCCCCCCAGGGTTAACCTGTCCCCTTTATTTTCAGGCTTGACTTGTTTTTCTCCTCCCTCTTCTGGGGGGCCATAATCTGAGTCTTCTAGTAGCTTGTTTGCTGACCAGATGTATTCATTATTTTCAGATTCTTTGTGCTGCTACTTATGGGTAGTTTGCTCCTTCCCCCATCAGCTAGGTAATTTGCATTTACACAGAGGCTTTCTTGGCTTGCCTCTGGAGTCAAAGCTATCAGCAGCTCAGAGACTGTCTTAAAAGGGACACATTCCACTTGCACCAGAGTTTTCATTACTTTTCACTTTCATCTCCTGCTCCAAAACACACAGATCTGAAAAAGAAAGCACAATCTACTATGGCTCCTTTTGGAGCCCTGATAGGATTTTAATTAAGTACCATGTTTTGTTTGCATTTCTTTTACCCCTTTTCTAATATACACTGCACATGTCCTGGGAAATAGTTTAACTTCCATGACATTATATTAGCCATATTAATTTTACACAAGGTGTAACTGTCTTCCCATGCCCACAGAGTTTTCATGCACCCCCAAAGTGACAGTCTGATCGCCCAGAGCCACCCCAAGGCTCAGTGTTCCCATCATTGCTCCCCTTTTCTTTTTCCTATACACACACAAAAAACTATTTCTTGCCTAATATCCCTTGCACTGTGATTACTCTTTTTTACACAACTGTGCCCTGATTACACTCCCATCTTGTACAACCAGAAACAGCCAGGGGCAGTTAAGTTAAGTTCCAATAGAAACCCCTGACATTCCTTTAGTGATTTTGATTACATTACCCAATAGTCAAATAATTTAGATTATTCCTCCGCCTGCTGCCTGCAGCAGTCCCCTATAGACCATTTCTGTGGGAAAAGGGCCCATTTTCCCTCAGAATAGCTGTAAAGGCTTCTGGGGACAGAAGCATAGTGGTGGTAGTAGCCACTCTTCCTGACCCCCTGGTATAATTTAATTACCAAGCTTCCATCCAATGTGACTGCACAGAGTTGCACATACAGTTACATTTCTATAACTGGGTTTTATTATTAAACCAAAAACTTGCTTTTTTAACACCACAACTGTTACCTGTACCATTTCCACAACTCCCAAAGGTTTACTTTCCTCCAAATCCTGTATTATCAATTTTTGCAAAAGGTACTTGTAAATTTTCACTTTCTTTTTTAAATCACTTACTCCTACATTCTTGTTAACACTATTGACTTTGATGCAGTTAGGCTGGTCTATTCAGTTGGGAATCTGGCCTGTTGACTTTGTTGAAACAAACCTGATTTACACTAGCTCTGGCTCTGTCTCACTGACTGTGATGGAGTTATGTTGATTTACACCTGATGGAGAGCTGCCCCATTGACTTCACAGGACCAGCGGAGAAGACACTACTCAAAGTTTTCAGAAGTTGGCCTGATAATTATATTAGTGAAGACATAGAGGCATTTAACACAGAGAGTGAACTCAGATGATTCAGTGTGGACTAAGGATCACTGATAGTAGAAGTCTTAGTGTGAAATCCAGACCCCATTGAAACCAAGGTCAGCCTTCCTATTGACTCCCATCAATGGGGCCAGGATTTCACCCTGAGATTTTATTCACTCACCTTCACTGATTAATATGGAATCTCTCTCTACTGGTAGCACTATGTTCAGAAAGAAATGCATTGATGGAAAAAAATGCTTTCCCCTGGACAATGCAGCAGAACAGACATTTGAACCTAAGATCTAAAGGAATTTTCCAACTTAATGTGGAAAGTTTATTCATATTGATTTAGGTGACTCCCATTTACTTTCTCCTTTGGGGCCTTGTTTGAGAGTTAACTTTTGTCCAGATTCACAAGGGATGCAAGATCTCCCGACAGAAAGCTACTATATATGAAGATGAATGAGTCATAATTCAGTCTCTGCATTTAAACTACAACTTGATCCATTGTATTGGAGGATTGAATGAGAGGTGAGAATATTCTTCTTGCTTGCTTGCTTTCTTCCTTTCTCATAACTTGTGTTTCTAAAGTTTTCTGACCTTTTTAGGCTGGCATTTCAAAGTTTGTAAGAGACCTTGTGAAATTCAGTGAGTTGAATGATTAATTCATTTATACTAATTGGAAAATTGAGCTAAATTTCATTTCTGTGTTTTGTTTAATTTTTTTGTTATTTAGCTAGAAGTTCTTTGCAGGAATACACATTTCCACCACTTGTTTATGAATCTAGGACCAAATGCTGATCTCAGTTTGACCAATAGAAATCTGATGTAAATTCACATACATCAGGAAAGCTCCTCTGTATTTAATTGTAGTTGAGACTAAAGTTAATGGAGATATAATATTATAACACTGATCTGAGCTGTGGAAGATTGACTACTTATAGTGTGTGCCCTCAAAAGTATGCAATTGAATTTGAAATGTAACACAATGAGTGACTTTAAAAAAAAAAAAAAAAAAACCTCTAATATGCCTAGAAGTCATGGAAGCTCCTTCACTGGAGGTTTTCAAAAAGAGGCTGGATAGCCATCTGTCTTGGATGGTTTAGACACAATAAATCCTGCATCTTGCCTGAGGGTAGACTAAATGACCCTCTTAACCCTATGGTTCTATGATTCGAAATGACTCTAATACAATCTCATGATTAGTTAGTTTTGTTGGCCCTGCGGCTCTTCTGGTTTTCACCTTTTTTACAATTCAGTAACTCCATTGACTTCAAAGGAGATATTCCTGATTTACTCAAGGAGGAGTGAGAGGAAAATCAGCAGAAGCAATAAACTAGTAATAAGACTAGAGACATCTGAACACTGCAAATGGAGACTAAACAGTAATGCAGTAGGGAGTACTTGTCAATCATGCAAATACTATTCCTAATAATAAAGCAACACACACACACACACACACACACACACATATATATATATATAGGAGAGCACTAGTCCCCATTCCTTTATACCAGTTTTATACCAGTGTAATTCCAGTGAATGGAGAATCATCCCCATTAACGGCAATGGAGTTATGCCTAATTTATACTAGCATGAGTTAAAGTGGAATTTTGTGCATCCTCATTTCACCTAAACATATATATTATTATGTTATGTTTTTTCTATGTTTTGTATATTGTATGTGTGATATATACTGAAACCATCCTATATTGCAACAGATATAATTTGTGAAATTAGTTTGCAAAGTGGAATCTTGGTTATTAATAAGACTATTGGTGTATGAATGATGTTTAAGATCATATTGTGAACTCCTATCACGTGCAGTTTTTGTAAACAGCCCGAATGAGTTCATGCACCTGTATTTGAGCACATCAAGTGTGTTATGTTCTCCCTTCTCCACTCAAATGTTGGGAGAATATGGAGCAGCTGAGACAGATTATTGTGCTAATATATTTTAATGTAATTCACTTTGTTTATATGCTGTATTAAATGTTTACAGTATGACAAGACTCTATCTATCTATCTATCTATCTATCTATCTATCTATCTATCTATCTATCTATCCAATACACCCCCACCCCCATCGGCCCCTCTAAATGCTTCACTTGACATATAGCTGTAGGTTTCATAGGGGTAGCCGTGTTAGTCTGTATCAGCAAAAACAAAGAGGAGTCCTTGTGGCAAGTTAGAGACTAACAAATTTATGTTTTTTGTATTTTTTCTATATTGTATGTGTGATATATTCTGAAACCATTCTATATCCAGAAGTGGGTTATAGCCCACAAAGGCTTATGCCCAAATAAATTTGTTAGTCTCTAAGGTGCCACGAGGACTCCTCATTGTTTTTTTCATATTGCTGTAGTTTCTGATGCAATACCTGACCAAAACTTGAGTCTTTTTTGCTATAGAAGGAACACTCAAGGAATGGAACATAGTAATCACACCAGAGAGACTGAGTTCATCATGCAAGGGCTCTTTGACCATCCTCACCACCAGGGGCTGTTCTTTGGGCTATTCCTGTGCCTTTATACAGCTGTCATCATGGGCAATTCCCTGATCATTGTGGCTATTGTCATCCACCCACCTCTTCACACTCCCATGTACTTCTTCATCGCCAATTTAGCCCTTGTTGATATTTTGTGCACTTCCTCGGTTGTACCTAAAATGCTGGAAAACCTGATGCAGGAGAAGAAAACCATCTCCTTTGGAGGCTGCATCACCCAGCTTTTTGTCTTAACATCAGCACTGGGGACAGAGCTTCTGCTGCTCACTGTTATGTCATATGACCGATATGTAGCCATTTGCCACCCTTTACATTATGTAAAACTCATGAGCAAGGAAATTTGTACCTGTTTAGCAGCTGGTGTCTGGGCTGTCGGTACCATCAATTCATTTGTCAACATATTGCTTGTGCTGCGCCTGGATTTTTGTGGGCCCAACCTCATCCAGCATTTCTTCTGTGAGTTCCCAACAATACTGGCTCTGTCCTGCAGCTCCACCTACCTCAACGAAATCATGATGCTCATGGCTGACATCTTCCTGGCCATGGGGAACTTCCTGCTGACCACCGTGTCCTATAGCTTCATCATCATCACCATACTGAAAATCCAGAGCTCCAAAGGGAAGCAGAGAGCCTTCTCCACCTGCTCCTCCCACCTGCTTGTGGTCACCTTGTACTACTCCACTATCATCTATACCTACATCCAGCCCACCTCCAGTTACTCATTGGATAAAAACAAGAAGGTGGCCATAATGTACACCCTAGTCACTCCCACCCTGAACCCTGTGATCTACAGTCTGCGCAATAAGGAGGTCAAAGTGGCCATGAAGAAAGTCCTTCCATTCACCACAAAAAAATAATTTTTCCAAGCGTGAACCTGATTATTACCTGCCTTGTTCCTTTTAAGCCAGGTCCACAGGTGGTGTAAATTGTTGCAAAACTATGAACTTCATTAGACATAAATTTGAACTATGGTCCATTCACTTAAATAGAACTACAATGATTTACACCAGATGGAAATGTGTTGCATTGATTGCAGTGGGGCTATGGTGATATACATTAGCTGGGAATCAGGCCCCATGGAATGTACTAGTCACACTAGCTGGGCTGTCATGTTGGGTCAGAATTGTAAAGGTATTTACATACCCAGTGGGATTTTCAAAAGCACCTAGGCACCTAATACGCATTGATTTCAATGCATGTTAGGTGGTCCAGGAAAACCGTTTAGGTGCAGAAATATTGATAAAAATCTGGCCCATTGTGGAGCACATTACAGAAAATGCAGTCTCATAGAAACACAATATTCCATTCTCTGCCTCCATGAGAAAATATGATAAAAAAAATCAAACTGACTTTTTCTCTGTGCCTTATTTCCTTGGGAGACTTAAACCCCAGAAACCTTTCAAACACATATTTGTTGAGTTCTGGAGGTCTCCAGTCCATGTGTCATGGACTCAGATCAGAGATTTTAATACAATAATTTCTATCATCTAACTATTTTTTTTCAAAAGACCAGTTGTGTTAGTAAGGTAATGTCTCAATCCCAACAATGTATCAGAGCGTCCTGTGGCACCTTTAAGACTAACAGAAGTATTGGAGTACTGCTCCCAATATTTCTGTCAGTCTTAAAGGTGCCACAGGACCCTCTGCTTTTTACAGATTCAGACTAACACGGCTACCCCTCTGTACTTAACAATGTATAAGATATTAATCAAACCATTGCTCACTGTTACAACAGTAAACAATTCACTGAGGGTATGAGTTTCATGTTCATTTATTGCTGCTGACTTATATTATAACATCCATCATTGAATTTCTTTTTTAACTTTTTATTAAAGTCCCAGAAAAAGAAATATACAAACAAAACCAGTTCAGATATATTTAAAATAATATATTAAATAAGGGTTTCATTGCAACAATTTCCCTTATTCTCTTTCCTTTTAGATATATAGAGACTTTCATATGCAAAACCTCTATTTAGAGGTTGGTTTTTTAATGGTCTTAAAGATAATCTTAGAAAAGAGAAAACATCAGTTTTGACGGCCATGACATGCTGTTGTTGGATTCCGATCCTGAAACAAGTCAAACATGCATGAAAAGAGACAGAAAAAGACAGCAAAGATTGGCAATGCTGCTTCTGAGTCCTGTGCTGACTCACACTTGTAACCTCACCCTAAAGAAACACAGGCACAGCATACAGTGTGATTAGCCACACTTACACCTGGCAAACCAGGGTCTGGCTGTTCGAGGGGTTGCTTTTATCTGTCTTTTTGGTCACAGTCCCACAGCACTGTAGACATGCCCTTCCTAGACTAAAGATAAATGGAGAGAAATAAGAAAAATGGAGAGACAAAGTGTTGGCATAGACATAGGACATCTGTCTTCTCCCTGTTCATGCATTGCTCTGGACACCTTGACTGGAGCAGCAGTGTGCATGCTCAGATACAGCAGCAGAGGTGCTGGGGAATTTTTACTACAGTAAGCATGGTCTGAATGAGCTCTCCCCTGACAACTAATGATGAGCTGGAGGAAAAAGGCTTCAGGACCAGGCTGTGTTTACATGAACACCCCCTACTCTGCCTAGGGATCCAGCAGAGAGAGCTGTGTTGCCAAAGTGATCAATGTTGGCTGGCGTTGGGTTAAAAATCACTTTAGTGTTGAATGCAGGGTTATTCTGATTGTACCAATTAAGTGAAGCAGAACTGTGATTAGCCTGTCCAGATTGAGGGGGAAGACGGCTCGGATGCCAGATCACAGTGGAAAAAGGGAGAGAGAGGGTGGGGACAGGTATTTCTGCATGGTGGTGTGGGCTCTGCCTAAGAGTCATAGGAACCATTTGACCTGCTCAACTCCCCTGCCTAACAGTAGAGCCAATTAGGCTCCATTGAGAGTGTTTTGTTTTGTTAAGTGACCGCTAGAGCTGAAATCACTGATAATCAGTTCTAAGTGCTTAGATCAGCTGTGGGACAGCATTTCTGTGGAGGAGATGGTCCAGCCTTAACTAGCAGTGAGGTTCCCTCACTGAGAGCTGAAATCACTGAGAGCTGGGTGAACCCCCAGGAGACCTACTCGCAGAGGTCACAGTAGAGAGGCAGGGGTCAGCGGAACATGAAGGTGTAGGGTGAGGGTGTAGGGACATCAGTGACACAGCATACGATGGCACAATGGAGCAAATGAAGACACGACAAACGAGGGTGCAGCAGCGGCAGCAGGCAGCGAGGCAGAGTGCATAGCATCAATTGTGAGTCAGTTGCAGTGGTGGTGGCAACTAAGACATTGCTGGACATTTCCCCCCCCCCCCCCCCAAACCACCCAGCTGGACAGTGAACTCTCGTGAATGCACCTCTGAACTCTGGATCTCCACAGGTCAAGCACAGCAGCTGTGAGTGGGGGGCAGTGGAGGGAGAGGGGAGTGGCATCTTAAAGGGACCTTTGTTTGTTGGCTTTTCACACCATAAGATGAGAAATGGAGGCAAATGACACTGCTCAAAGTCCCCTGGAGAGGGAGTTTTGCTCATGGTTGGATATATTCGAATCATGGTTGTGGGGTTTTCCCAAATTGGTGCAAGGTTCCTTTCCTCTTTTCATTAAAAGTTTTCTCTACTGTACACAGACTCAGTGCTTGTGAGTGAGGAAGTGTTGCCTCCTAGAGGCACCTGGTGTGTGTGTGTATTTAATATTCCCCGACTACTGCATGGGGGTTGTGTGTTATATTGGTGAGAGGGACCCTGGATATTGAACCCGGCCCTTGTTGTTGCTGACTTCACATAGCAGAAGGGTTACGGTGCAAAAACATAGTGCCAGGCAAAGATCCCTATAGTGTTTGGTGATAGCTGATCAGGGAGGTTGTGAATCCCAGTGAGGTCTGATACTGGGATTTAGGTACCTAAAGTGGCAGTTAGATGCTGAAATCCTCTTGTAAATCTAGTCCCTAGATACTTTTGAATATCTTACTGAGTGCTTAAATATAAAATCTGGCCCCAAGTGCTTAACTCAGTTTCAAACTCTGGCCCCAGTGCACAACCTGCTCAAGCACTTGAGAAAATCCCATAAGAAAGTGTTCACCCAATAGTGTAACAACTCAGATGTTAGACAAAACCCTTATTGAACAACTGTTTTTCACATCAATACAGCTCCAGCAGCTAAGTACCATAATAAAGCCAAGTTCATATAGTACTAGAGCTAAAAAACAAGATATTTATCTTCCATTGTTATTAAGAGATTGAAACTTTTAATAATAACTTATAGAAATGTACTAGTTTTTCAATGGAAAGACACCCCTCTTCAAAATATCTGTCCCTCCTGACCAGAGTTTTTCCAGGCTGCAAAATGCCCTGACTATCCTGTGTTATTTCCAGCAAGCCCTAAAAGGCCTGTAAATGCTCATAGTCATAAATTACCACACAGCCCTTTCTAAGCAGGCACATTTATTGTTTAGGTGAAAGCATTACAGTGGAAACATCTTAAAACAATAAAAGAACCTACACGGACGCTAATGAGCCAACCAGCAATCACCCCACCTCCAACCCCAGGGTCTGGTATGAGTCAGTCCTTCAAACTCCATCTAGGGGGTTTTCTATGGTAACAAGTTCATAGCAGCTTTAGCTCAGAACAAGAACCTGCATGCATAGGTCAGTCTTTCCTTTATACAGTGTGGGTCTTTGATCTTCAGATTCTGGGAAGAGGTAATCAGCAGGTAATGGTAATTTCTTCATGGAGTAGCTTCAAAAGGTTGGGGTTTTGCACAAGCAGAGGTGGAAATTTGCAATCACCTCCCCCTAGAGATTCCCCTGGCAAATTAGTTGACACTGTTTGTTCAAAAGTCCATTCTTGTCCATTGAAGTTCATAATTCTTCCCAAGACTCACAATAATCCATCACCTTTGCATTTAATGCAATGGATGCCAAAGAGACTTAAACATAATGTAAGCAGTTTATTTCAAGGATACTGCAGAAAATTGGCATATCTATCACACCTATGTAGGAGCAGCACAGGGAGCTGCCCATCACATCATCTAAGTAGGAAGAGAAGGAGGGATAGAACAGGAAGGACTGTGCTTGGGCTCAGTTCCTTCCAAACTTCAGACTCCCAGAAGGAGTGAGATCAGACAAGGATCTCTTTTTATTAAAACTCTTGAGTGCTTTTGAGAGTAAAGTGAGTCTGTGTGGTGGGACGGAACTCCCCCCTGCAATGCCTCCTGCTGGTCGTCCAGGGAATTAGCCTTTCCAGATTCTGGAGCGCCCTCTGCAGGCTGGTGTCCCACTGTCCCGCTTCGCCCAAGTTCCTCCTGGACCCCGGTGCCCCTTTCAGCCTGGGGTGCTTCCCCCTGGCAGTACCCTCACAGATCTGGGTCTCTGCTCCCTGGAGAATCCCCCCATCCTCTATCCCCACCTTGCTTCAGTGGCTACTGCCAGTCATCATCTAGCCCCTGCTCCAGGGGGCAGACTGCAGTCTGTAAACCACTCATCATTGGCAAGGGGGTTAGGACCTGCTGCCTTTGCCCTATCTCTGGGCTGCCTCTCTGCAGCCCCAGTACCCTTTCGTAGGCCTTTAACTAGGCCTGCAGCCTGGGGTTTTCCAGGCTGGAGCTCCCCAGCTCCTCTGACCTTTCCCCAGCCCTGCTCCACTTTAGGTACTTGGTTCAGCTTCCCAGCAGCCAAGCCCTTCTCCCTCTAGAGACAGAGAGAGACTCCTTGTTTGTGCTCCTGGCTCACTTCCCTCTTATAAGGGCCAGCTGGGCTCTGACTGGGGCAAGGCCGCATCTGTGGCTGGTTCCCCAATCAGCCGAGGCTTGCTGCTTTTCCTAGCAGCAACCCTCTCTCAGCCTCAGCCCTCTCCTAGGGCTGATTTCAAGCCCTTCAGGGCTGTAGCAGGTGGCCACCCCACTACAGTCTGGTTAAGAAATCTCTCTGCCTGGCCTTGCTTTTCTGCCATGCTGTCCCTGACGGGTTTAACTAGAAGCTCAGAGAGACCGTGGTGGGATGGAACTCTTGGGGAGTGCATGTAAGCAACTAGAGTAGCCCAGGAGTCTGGGACACTGATTCCAGAATCAGGAGGCAACAGGATACCAGGGGTCTGAACCTGGGAGTGTGGAACAGGGACAGTGACCAGACTCCACCCAGACCCAGTTAACTTTAAAAGCACATGGGAGCCACTGACCCATAACCCGGGGTAGCCAGAAGGATCTCATGGTCAATTTGGGGAGGGGGTTTACTTTCCATATTTCTGTCTCCACAGAATGTTGGTGAGCAATTTTAACAATAATTTCTCCTAATAACAAATCAGAATTAATCATGCTGGAAACATATTGCATCCATTAATATTTGTAGGTGTCAAACAAGGACCTCTTCCATTGTTTTAAAAGATGCGCTAATACTCTAACATTCCCAGATATTACCCAAAATATTTTGTGTTCAAGTGATTCTAAACTAAGAATTTGCATCTCAGTACATCATATGGCCAAGTCAGTTTTATTTCCTAATTCTCTTTGTTGTTTACACAGCAGTCAGGAGGTGGTGTTCAGCCACCGCCACATATTCCATTTTGCATTTAGGTTTCCCAGACATATTTGTACCAAGTCCACACTAGTATCTGCCTGCTTGTGAATGAGACTATCTTGCAGTTGTGACGAGGAACGTAGCTTATTCTTAATTACCTCCAGGTCTATATTATTCATAATTCCTGCTCCAAAAGCAACTCCTCCTAATATGGTGTCTACTACATCTCGTTTTGCTCAGCCATTGGAGTGTTGATGTGGTTTTATCCAGGCCGATATAATAGGAAGGGAGTAGGGTGAACATTTGGGTTCCATTTTAGACACGTTCAACTGAGTCCAGTCCATACCAATTTTTATTTTTACTAATAGTTGATTTAACAAAACTTTTACTACATCACTTTGAGTCACAAACAATTTTGGTTTCTTTATCTTGATTGGGGTACCTCTTTTGAATGTATAGTCTCTGCACCAGGATCTGGTGTGTGTGTCTGGGAACCATAGGTTCAATTCACCATGGGGTATATGGTAATCATAGGTAGCTGGAACTCCTCTATTTTAACCCCTATTTCCCAGTGGTTTGGTATCCCTGTGGTGTTTATAAGGTGAACTTTAAGTCCCACTTCCCCTTCCCAGGCATACAAATTGGTATTTCCTAAGGATTTAAAGATTTGGCTAGCGTTATTATCATACCATTCCATGAGGATCACCAGATCACAGATAGGAATCCATGATTGGTTGGTGGGGAGTGACTTATTCCTTAAATATTGGCTTATGAGGAGGGCTGCATCTTCTCCCATGATTGCTCTAATTATCTGTGCACTAAAAGTTCCCAGAAGCAGGTAAAGCCAGACCGTACACTGGAGTCTCATTTTCTGTGGATTAAAATTGTGGTGGTTAAGCAGCGCCTCATGCTCAGGTTTTGAGATGTCCTTTTCTGCAAAGAATTCAAACATCATTATTTATGTAAACAGTTTAATTTATGAAACATGTACCCATTTCAGTTTTTCATTTTTTTTCAATGTGGTATACCAATAGGCTAAGGTGGTCCACTATGGAGTAAGGGCCTATCCACTTTGATTCCAGTGAGTGACCCCTTTTTCCCATTTTAAGGTACATGACTTGGTCCCATTTCCCACAGAGTGCCTTTGTGGGCCTTTGTTTCTGAATGTTGTTGTTCATGTGTTCGATGGCATGATTAACCCTATACTGGAGGGTGGTTTTATCTTCTTGTACCCCTGTTTGAGCCTTTGAAAATAATCATGCTGGGTTATATTAGAACTCTTTTCTTCACCCTGTACCAGGTAACTAGGATCAATCATTTGGCACATTGGATGTTGAAACAGAATTTGAAAGGTTTGAATTTTTGTCCTTAGTCTATTACTGCTCTGGATGGCAGTCAAAATCATGGGCAGTTTATCCGGCGAGTCTTTTCCTCTGTGATTTACTACCTTCTGGAGCGGTTCCTTAATAGTGCGGTTCATGGCCTGAGGACTGAAGCCAGCTTTTGTTTAATTCCCAAGGTTTGTATCATTATTGTAAAGATTTCTCCTACAAAGGCTCCCCCATTGTCAGAATCTATTATTTTGGAGGTGCCATATCTATATACTACCTCATTAAAGAACTTTTTGGCACCACCCTGGTGCTATCATCTTTAGTAGGAAATGCCTCTACCCATCCTGAAAAGAAATCAATTATTACCAATAAGTACTGGAATCCTTCCCTACTCCTTGGCAATTTATCAATAAAATCAATTTGAACCCTGTGCCACAGCCCAAGCCTTTGTTGGTGCATCATGGGTTGCCAGTGCGGAGGACGAGCCTTGTCCTGAGAGCACCGCAAACAATTTTGTTCCCATGTTTTAACATCATCTTCCATACACTCCCATTCTGCTACTTGCTTTAGCCTTCTTAAAATCCCTTCCACTCCTTCATGCATAAACTGATGGGCTACATTAAGTAACTCCTGCCTTTCTATTTTTCCTGGAACTTGGTTAGGGCAGTCTGTAGTGCGATCATTTGGCTCAGATGTGTCAGCACCAATGTTCCTTTTCTGACCTCTGGTTAAAATTGCTATGTCATGCTGTCGGGCTATTGTATCTACCAGATTATTCCAGGTCTTCAAGCGCATAAGGAAGGGAGGACTAACTGTTAAGGCTAAAAAGTGTCAAATAGGCCTAAACAAAGTAACTTACCTTGGACACCAGGCGGGTGAAAGAACTATCAACCCCCTACAGGCCAAAATGGATGGTATCCAAAAGTAGCCTGTCCCAAAGTCAAAGAAACAGGTCCAATCCTTCTTAGACTTGGCCGGATATTACAGGTGATTTGTAAAGCACTACAGTGAAATCGCTGCTCCACTGGCAGACCTAATGAAAAAACAAACGAACATACAAAACCAGCCAAATGCAGTTCAGTGGACTAAAGAGTGTCAGAAGGCCTTTAACCAGATTAAAGCGACACTCGTCTGACACTGTGCTAAGGACTCCAGACTTTGACAAACCTTTCCTAATACCCACAAATGCGTCTGATCGTGGTTTGGGAGCAGTCTTAATGCAGAAAGGACGGAATCAAGAATTCTATCCTGTCCTGTTTCTCGTCAAGAAACTGTCTGAGAGGGAAAGCCACTGGTCAATCACCAAACAAGAAATGTTACGCCATTATGTACTCTCTAAAAAAACTACGCCCATATGTTTTGGGTCAGTGTTTCCACCTTCAAACCGACCATGCTACGCTAAAATGGCTTCTTACCGTCAAGAAAAATAACAAAAAACTTCTTTGCGTGAGTTTAGCTCTCCATGATTTTAATTTTAAAATACAACACATTTCAGGAGCTTCTAATAAAGTGGCTAAAGCACTCTCCCGTAAAAGTTTCCCAGAATCAACTGGTTAAAATCGTCCTTAAAATGTGAAAAATATTGTTAGATTTTATATAATCAGTAGTATATCTAAAGGTGCATGTGTTTTATTAACTCTGTTTTCTCCTAGAGCTCCAGAAAGAAAACACAGCCAGTGTGGAACAGGCTGTCCAGTACCGTCTGCGATTTGGGGAGCGGGTCATAAATATAAAGGGAAGGGTAACAACCTTTACGTATGCAGTAACATCAAATCCCTCCTAGCCAGAGGTACAGACTCACTTACCAGTAAGGGATTAATTAGTTCAATTAACGTAGTTGGCAACTGACCAGAAGGACCAATGGGTAAAGAAGATACATTCACATTTGGGGGTGGGGGGCGAATGTTTTGTTTGTGCTCTTTGTTTTGTTCCCTCTCGGGACAAAGAGAGAGACCAAGCAGGTAATCCAGCTCCTACTGAAATCATACAACTAAAATCACAGAAATTGTAAATAATAGCAAGCAAATGCATTAGATTATCTTTTGTTTTAGCTTGTGAATTTCCCCTATGCCAAGAGAGAGTTTTATTCCTATTTTTTTGTAACTGTAAAGTTAAGCCCAGAGGGGAGTCCTCTGTGTTTTAAATCTTTTATTACCCTGTAAACTTAACATCCTGATTTTGCAGATGTGATTCTTTCACTTTTTTCTTAATAATAAAGTTCTTCTTTTAAAAACCTGATTGATTTTTAGTGTCCTAAAAACCAGGAATTTGATCTGTGCTCACTTTGTTAACCTATCGGTTGGTATATTATTCTCAAGCCTCCCCAGAAAAGGGGGTAAAGGGGCTTAGGGGGGTATTTTTTGAGGGGGATAGGGCTCCAAGTGGCCTCTCCCTGAATGTTTGTTTAAATCACTTGGTGGTGACAGCAATACCATCCAAGGAAGGGAATTTGTGCCTTGGAGAAGTTTTTAACCTAAGCTGCTGGAATATAAGATTAGGGGGTCTTTCATGTGGGTCCCCATAGCTGTACCCCAAATTTCAGAGTGGGGAGGGAACCCTGACACTGTTCCTTTATTGTGTGCCTTTACACGATGCATCTTTAACAGTTTAGGGTTCTTTGTTACCCACTGGTAAATCCATTTCTATTCCTCTGAATATGCAATATCCTTTCCATCTGCTACTTTCCACCCATTCCTATACCAATCATGCATCCAAAACTGTATCCCCTTTACACAGAAATCACTGTCAGCATAAATATACACAGGCTGTGGGGAATTTTCATATTCCCTTAAAACCTGATAAATTGTGTGGAGCTCAGCATGCTGAGCCGATCCATGGTCTAAATGTCCCTGAATGACTTCCTCTTCTAACTTAATGGCAGCAGGTGACGTTGTGCAGTCTATATGGTTTTATAAAAATATGATAATTAGTGAATATATTGTAACTGGGATATGCTTCGTGCAAAAGGTCTCTTGTAAGGTATCATTACAAAGCTTATAATCTACTGAGTGTGATCATCCTATTTGTATAAATGTACCACTCTTGTATCTGAAACTAGAAATATGAAATATAACTATGAGGGCCTATTGTAATTATGCAAAATGTGGGCCATTAATGGTGGTTTGGAATATTGATGACTCCCATTAAGCAGGACCATTGTCTGTAGATGGCTGTGTTTTACCTGTGAATCTTCCTGTATATGTGTGTGCTGGCAAGTGGGTAATAAAGTCTTGCAGTGACATGTGATCATGTACCTGAACTGGAATCCATCTTTAACTTGATGCTTTTCCAAGGGGGGGTGGAAACCTAGAGGGACAAAGGGTTCCCGCCTTATGCAAAAGATATATAAAGGGGTGGAACAGAACAAAGGGGGGGAGGAGTAGAGCCATCATGAAGAATTCCCTGGCTACCACCTGAGCTGGAACAAGAGCTGTACCAGGGGAAAGAATTGTTCCCAGGCCTGGAAGGTGTCCAGTCTGAGAAAAAAAACTTATTGAAGCATCTCTGAGGGTGAGATTATCTGTATTCAGTTTAATTAGACAGAGATTTGCGCATTTTATTTTATTTTGCTTGGTGACTTACTTTGTTCTGTCTGTTACTACTTGAAACCACTTAAATCCTACTTTCTGTATTTAATAAAATCACTTTTTACTTATTAATTAACTCAGAGTATGTATTAATACATGGGGGAGCAAACAACTGTGCATATCTCTCTACCAGTGTTAAAGAAGGCGAACAATTTATAAGTTTACCCTGCAAATGCTTTATACAGTGTAAAACAGATGTATTTGGATTTAGACCCCATTGGGAGTTGGGCATCTGAGTATTAAAAACAAGCACACTTCTGTGAGCTGTTTTCAGGTAAACCTGCAGCTTTGGGGCAAGTAATTCAGACCCTGGGTCTGTGTTGGAGCAGACTGGAGTGTCTGGCTCAGCAAGATAGGGTGCTGAGGTCCCGAGCTGGCAGGGAAAGCAGGGCTAGAAGTAGTCTTGTCACATCAGGTGGCCGCTCCCAAGGGGGTTTCTGTGATTCCAGCTGTCACACACCATATTTTACACATCTTTACCCTCTTACTACCATTGCACTCCCGTCAGTAAACCAGATGTGCTTTACTTGACCCACGGTATCTAATTCTTCCAGTGGGGGTGCCTCTACTAAGATAATTCTTTGCTCCAGAGTGACCTCTGAACATTCATGTCAATTCCCTTTTTCAATTAGGGCATGTGTGTTAGCATGTCTGGCTTGGACACTGTTTCTGTGGTCACCCCTCTGTTAACTAAAACAAGTGTCCAATGGGCCATTTGGGTGTTTGAAACTTTACCTCCGATTCAGTCTCCCTGACAATATGTACTTGAGAGGAGTGTGGGTGCTTTGGATAGTAATAGGGACTGTTCCTGTGAGAGGCTCCAAAGATTGTACTGCCCAGACAGCTGCTAGACAATCACGATTACAGGGGTCAAAATTAATTTCTGCTCCTTGTAATTTCCTGGATTCATGCTACCAGCACTAGCTTTCCCTCTTCATTGTTTTGTAATAGTGTGGTAGTCAAGGCCATGTTTTTAGGCACCAAACAAATAACAAAAGGATGTGATTCATCAGGGAAATGCAGGGCTGGGGCTGAGAGAGCCTTCTGTTTTAGCAGGGTTAAAGCGGAGTCCTGCTCTTTTCCCCATTCCTATTTTGTCTTTTTCTTTAGCAGTTTCCACAATGGGTGAGTTATTTCAGCAAATTTATAAATGTGTGGTCTAAGAAAATTAAATCCTCTTAGCAGAACTCTTAAAGCGTGAGCGTTGGCAGGGGCCAGCATTTCTATCAGTGCCTTTACCTTCCTCTGATCGACCTGTCTCCCTTCTTATCCAACGACTATGCCCAGGTATGTAACCTGAGGTGGCACCAACTGAGCCTTGTCCAAGCTACTTTGCCTCCTGTTTCCTGAATAGTGCCAAAACTTTTTCCGTTAGTGTTTGAGTTTGTGCCTCAGTTTCCCAAAATATGAAAATGTCATCTACATATGAAAACACAAAAGGCCTTTCTTGTGGATTCAACTGGTCTAGCATATGCACAACATGCTGATGAGCAACAGCCGGGCTGTTGTTATATCTCTGGGGCAACCGACAAAAAGTCAATTGTTGCTCCTTTATTATAAATGCAAGTCCGGATGTAGGGGTATGGCAAAGAAACAGTTGGCAAAAACAATAACAGAGAAATATGTACATGTGGCTTTCACTTTTTCTATGATCTGTGTCATATCAACCACAATAGGGGCCATAGGAATGGTGCCCTTATTGATTCTTCTATGATCAATTGTTAAACGCCAGGATTAGCTGTCTGCTTTTAGCACTACACTCACAGGGGAGTTAAAGGATGAATTCATTTTTTGAATGTCCCCTTGTTTTTCTAATTCCTGGATGTTTGCACCAATTGGGCCTCTGCCTCTCTTGGGTAAGAGTATTGGTTTTGGGGAGGCACAAATTCCCTAACAATCTTAACACAACCTTTAATTTTACTGCAATCTGTTTTCTTTAGAGTCCATACTGAGGGGAATTTTAAGTGCCAGTTTTCAGCTTGTTCAGCTGCAAGTGCAGCTACTGGACTCTCTCCCCCTTTTGTTCATATAACACCCTTCCCAATTTTTCCTGAATCGGGAGGAGGAATTTCTAACTTCCAAAGAGTTCCTCTAGGCATATTAATCACCACATTGTTTTTGAACAACCAGACAGATCCCAGAATAATTTCATCAGCCATATCGGGAGTCTGGATCAAATCCCCTAATGTCAAAAACCCTTGTAACAAAAAGGGGACTTGTGTCCATTCCCACCTGAGACTAAGTTTCCCTTGAAAGGATTTCAAAGCTACTTGTTTTAATCTTTTTCCTGCTTTTGGGGTTGTTTTGATTAAGGGTACAGTGGCTCCTGTATCTGTTAAAGCTAGTGTAAGGTTATATCCATCCTGCTGAATGTACACACAAGGTAGTCCCCCAGGATCCCTTACCTACGAACCTCTACTTCTGTGCCGCTACTGGTGGTGGGGGTTCCTCATTCAGTGGGCCCCTCTATTCTTGCCCCGGAAAAGGGAGTGGGTCTGGGAAGCATTGCATTGAGGAAAAAGAGGGTGGTGCACTAGGAGTTACACTAGCCATCTCTTTTGGCAGAGTTTGTAACCTCATGGCTTCCCTGACTCGTACTAATGTGGGGCCCCCATTCCACTGTTCTTGGTTTGCCCCATGCTGCATTAGTGTTTGGCAGGCTATTTTCATTTCTACTCTTTTATGTGATTGCCATTTACCTTCTCCTTCGGGGCCTTGTTTGCAAGTTAAATCTTCACCAAATTCACAAGGGATGCCAGATTTCACTACAAAAGCCTACTCTATATGCACGACAATAGTCTTCAACCAGCTATATCTCATTCAGAGTCTGTATTTAAATTGCTGTTTGGTTTATTGTATTTGAAGATTGAATGAGAGGTAAGAATTTCTTTCTTTCTTTCTTCCAAATCAAGTTTTCTTCTGAAGGATGATATTTTCAAAGGCTTCTGAATGTGTTAAGCACCAACTTCCTATGAAATTCAATAAGAGTTAAGTGATGAATTAATTGAAAGTCAAACAACATTTAATTTATGTGCTGTATTATATTTTCTGTCATTTGTCTAAATGTGCTTTGCAGAAATACACATTTCTACAACTCTGTTTACGTATCTTGGACCAGATTCTGATCTCAATTTGACCAAAAAAAAAAGTGATGTAAATTCACATACATCATTGCAGTTCTTTTGAATTGAACTGTACTCGAGTCTAAAGCCAGTAGAGTTACAATGTTGTGACAATTATGGGAGGGGTAGAAGACTCACAACCTTCTGTCTGTGCCCTCAAAAGTTTGCAATTCAATTTGGCATGCGATGGAAAGCGTGACAACATATTTTACAAAATACTCTATTATGATATATGAAAAATTACTCTAAAATGATCTCATAATTAGATTTGTTGGCTCTGGTACTTTTCTTTTTTTAACCATGTTTACAGTTAAGTAACTCTATTGACTTTAAAGGAGTTACTCCTGATTTCCTCCAGGAGGAGTGAGAGGAAAATCAGCAAAATCAGTAAAGCAGTAATAAGACTAGAGATGTCTGAAGACAATTGAGGGAAACTTATCTGTAATGCAGTAGGGATTGCTTGTCAAATCACGCAAATACTATTCCTAATAACGAAGCAACATTTGTGTATTGACACATAGGTTATCATAAAAATGAAATATGGGGGGCCTGATTCCCATCTCATTATCACTAATTGTATACCAGTGCAACTCCAATGAGTGGAGAATTTAGCCCCATTTATTGCAATGGAGTTATGTCTGATTTACACCAGAGTGAGTTAAAAGGAAATCAAGTCCTGCCTTTTGTGCATCTTGATTCCACCTACATATACATATAATTATGTCAAGGTTTGTATTATATACTTTGTATGTTATATATACAGAAAATGTCCTAGATTGCAACAGAGATACTAGTGTACAAAGTGGAATCTTGGTTACTAATGAGACTACTGGTGAAAGAATGATGTTTTGAGATCATACTGTCAACACCTAAAACTCATAGTCTAAGTAAATAGTCCAACTGATTTACATGCCTCTACTTAAGAACACCGGAGTGTTATTTTCCCCCTTCTACAGTCAAATGTTAGGAGAATATATATTCAGTAGCAGAGGCACTTTATTGTGCTAATATATTTTAATGTAGCTCAGTTTGTTTATATGTTGTGTGAAATATCTAGAGCATCATGAAAGATCTATCTATCTATCTATCTATCTATCTATCTATCTATCTATCCCCATACATCCCCCTCCCATTATTCCATCTAGATGCTTCAGTTGCCATATTGCTGTAGTTTCTGATGCAATACCTGACCAAAACTTGAATCTTTTTGCTATAAAAGGAACACTCAAGCAATGAAACATAGTAATCACACCAGAGTGACTGAGTTCATCATGCAGGGGATCTTTGACCATCCTCACCACCAGGGGCTGTTCTTTGGGCTATTCCTGTGCCTTTATACAGCTGTCGTCATGGGCAATTCCCTGATCATTGTGGTTATTGTCATTCACCCACCTCTGCACACTCCAATGTATTTCTTCATCACCAATTTAGCCCTGGTTGATATTTTGTGCACTTCCTCGGTTGTACCTAAAATGCTGGAAAACCTGATGCAGGAGAAGAAAACCATCTCCTTTGGAGGCTGCATAACCCAGCTTTTTGTCTTAACATCAGCACTGGGGACAGAGCTTCTGCTGCTCACTGTCATGTCATATGACCGATATGTAGCCATTTGCCACCCTTTACATTATGTAAAACTCATGAGCAAGGAAATTTGTATCTGTTTAGCAGCTGGTGTCTGGGTGGTTGGTACCATCAGTTCATTTGTCAACATATTGCTTGTGCTGCGCCTGGATTTTTGCGGGCCCAACCTCATCCAGCATTTCTTCTGTGAGTTCCCAACAATACTGGTGCTGTCCTGCAGCTCCACCTACCTCAATGAAATCATGATGCTCATGGCTGACATCTTCCTGGCCATGGGGAACTTCCTGCTGACTACCGTGTCCTATAGCTTCATCATCATCACCATCCTGAAAATCCAGAGCTCCAAAGGGAAGCAGAGAGCCTTCTCCACCTGCTCCTCCCATCTGCTTGTGGTCACCTTGTACTACTCCACCACCATCTACTCATACATCCGTCCGACCTCCAGTAACTCGCAGGACAAGGACAAGTTGGTGGCCATAATATACACCCTAGTCACTCCCACCCTGAATCCTGTGATCTACAGTTTGCGCAATAATGAGGTCAAAGTGGCAATCAGGAAAATCCTTCCATTCATCACAAAATAACAATATTTCAGAGAGTGAACCCAATTCTCACCTGCCTTGTCCCTTGTAGGCCAGGTCCAAAAATGGTGTAAATTTTCATGGAACTAAGGATTTCAATAAACATAAATTTGTGGATAATCTAAGCACTATACCCAGATGTCCAGACACAATTCTCTTAATCTATGTATTACATACTTTTTTTTAACATTGGCTTTAATAAAATTTTAAAATTTGAATGCATGGTTCAGTAAATATTACTGATTGTACAAGTAAAGGGAAGTAGAACTGTACTTAGCCTGTCCTGATTGAGGGGGTCACCCTCAGCTGGACTGAACTTGCTAAGCAGGGGGCACAGATGCCAGATTGCAGTGGAGAAAGGGAGAGAGAGGGTGGGGACAGGTGTTTCTGCATGGTGGTGTGAGCTCTGCCTAAGAGTCATAGGCACCATTTGACCTGCCCCTCTGCCCTGTCTAAAGGTAGAACTGACTAGGCTCCAGACAGAGTGTTTTGTTTTGTTAAGTTACTACTAGAGCTGAAATCACTGATAATCAGGTCTAGGTGCTTAGATCTACTGTGGGACAGTGCTTCTGTCAAAGAGACAGCCCAGCCTGCACTAGCAGCGAGGTTCCCCCACTGTGAGCTGAAATCACTGAGAGCTGGGTGAAACCCCAAGAGACCAACTCGCAGAGGTCACAGTAGAGAGGCAGGTGTCAGCTGAAGGTGAGGGCGTAGGGACATCGGTGAAGGAGCATATGACAGCACGATGAAGTGAACAGTGGCACGACGAAAGGCAGCAGCAGCATGAACGAAGGCGCAGTGGTGGCAGCAGGCAGCGAGGCAGAGTGCATAGCATCAATTGTGAGTCAGTTGCAGTGGCGGTGGCAACTAAGACATTGCTGGACATTTCTTCTCCCCTCCCTCCCAGCTGGGAGGTGAACTCACGTGAATGCACCTCTGAACTCTGGGTCTCTGCTGGTCAAGCACAGCAGCTGTGAGTGGGGGGCAGTGGAGGGAGAGGGGAGTGGCGTCTTAAAGGGACCTTTGTTTTTTGGATTTTCACACTGTAAGGTGAGAAACGGAGGCAAATGACACTGCACAAAGTACTCTGGAGAGGCAGTTTTGCTCATGGTTGGATATATTCGAATCATGGTTGTGGGGTTTTCCCAAATTGGTGCCAGGTTCCTTCCCTCTTTTCATTAAAAGTTTTCTCTACTGTACACAGACTCAGTGCTTGTGAGTGCGGAAATGTTGCCTCCTAGAGGCACATGGAGGAGGGGTGTTTAATATTCCCTGATTACTGGGTGGGGGTTTTGTGTTATATTGGTGAGAAGGACCCTGGATATTGAACCCGGCCCTTGTTGTTGCTGATTCCACCTGGAAGAAGGGTGCCAGGCAAAGGTGCCTAAAGTGTTTGGCGGTAGCTGATCAAGGGGGTTGTGAATCCCAGTGAGACCTGATTTGGGGATTTAGGTGCCTAAAGTGGCAGTTAGATGCTGAAATCCTCTTGTAAATCTAGTCCCTAGATACTTTTGAAAATCTTACTGAGTGCTTAAATAAAAAATCAGGCCCCATGTGCTTAACTCATGTTTCAAATTCTGGCCCCAGGTGCACAACCTGCTCAAGCACTTGAGAAAATCCCATAAGAAAGTGTTCACCCAATAGTGTAACAACTCAGATGTTAGACAAAACCCTTATTGAACAACTGTTTTTCACATCAATACAGCTCCAGCAGCTAAGTACCATAATAAAGCCAAGTTCATATAGTACTAGAGCTAAAAAACAAGATATTTATCTTCCATTGTTATTAAGAGATTGAAACTTTTAATAATAACTTATAGAAATTTACCATTTATTCAATGGAAAGCCATCCCACTTCAAAATCAGTATTTTATTTTATTTTTTTACTTTGGTTAAAGATAAAGCTCAGTTGTCAGTAAATGTACTGCTCTGGAATATTTTTTCCAAGTGTTGGTATTCTGTTTTTTGTACAAACACTAAAAAATCCCACCACCAACAACATAAAGAAGAACCTGGAAAATTCAGATGGAAACTAATAAATGTCCAAGAACACCACTTAAGGGAAAAGAGGGAGAAAACACCAAAACGTAGTGCAGGTTATATATGCAATCAAAGAAATTGGGCTCAGTAGTATTCAAAGAAAAGTGACAAAGTAAGGTCTCAGTCCTGCAAACACTTAAACATATGCTTGTCATTACTCCCTTGTCTTTACTACCGTGACTGGTTGCAGAATCAATGGGATTACTAACAGCAGTAAAGTTAAGCATATGTGTATTTGCAAGATTGGGGACAGAAGTTGTCCTTGCTTTGAGTGACCACCTCTTTTCCAATTCTGCTGTTTATGTGTAAATAAAAAGTCACATTAAGAAAATTAAAGTCGCATTAAGAAAAGTCACAATCCTAAAATGTGTGACAGAGTGAGATATTTCTGTATGAAATTATGAATTCCATTTTGTTCTGTGTGGTAAATACATATTTAAATGTGCCCAAGATGAACCTATTGAGTTGCATTTCAGACAGCTGCCCTGACCATTAAAGATGCTTGGTACCGTGCAGAAGGACACCTCTCACACCAGCTGGCCAACGCCCCTGAACAATGGTTTTCCTACTCAGCAGCCCACAGGTTGGGTGAGCAGGACTGAGGGATGGAGCATATGGCAAGTTGAGCACATGGCAGGAAGACAGGGATCTTACAGCAACTGTGCCCGTATTCCCCCTCTGAGGTACAGCAAGGGTACTCGCCTTTAGGCCTCTGGCTCCTCATCTGTCACGTCCTTGGCCATGTCCATCCCTCCTGACCAGGGACAGCTCTAACTTTTCTGCCACCCCAAGCAAAAAAAAGAGTGCTGCCCTCCATAGCGCCACCATAACACACACCCTCAGCCCCGCGATGCCACTTCCCCCGCGGAGCGCCACGCCAGCGACCCCCCCCCGCCGAACCCCCCCCAGCCCCTCGCGGAGCACCGCCGAATCCCCCAGCCCCCCACGGAGTGCCGCCGAATGCCCCCCGTGGAGCGCTGCGCCGCCGAACCCCCCAGCCCCCTGCGGAGCACCGCACAGCTGAATACCACCCTCGCGGAGCGCCGCCAAACAAACCCCCCCGGGGAGCACCGCCGAACCCCCCAGCTCCCCGTGGAGCGCCGCGCAGCCGAACACCTCCCCCCGCGGAGCATCGTCGAATGCCGTGCCACCGAACCCCCCCAACGAGCGCTGCCAAACACCCCCCCCACAGAGTGCCGCGCCATGCTGCTGAACCCCCCTGCTGAGCGCCGCGCTGCCGAACCCCCCCGCCGCCACACACACCNCCGAAACAAAAACAACCCAACCCACCCCACCCCCAGCGCCGCCCAACCAACCCCCCACCAAAACCCTGAGTGTCCCCCGCCACCCCAAGATTGGCCGCCCCTTACCAAGTGCCGCCCCAGGCACGTGTTTGGTCGGCTGGTGCCTGGAGCCGGCCCTGCTCCTGACCAGGGTTTTTCCTGGCTGCACAATTACCTGACTATTCTGTGTTATTCCCAGCAAGCTCTAAAAGGCCTGTAAATGCCCACAGTCATAAATTACCACACAGCCATTTCTAAGCAGGCATATTTATTGTTCAGGTGAAAGCATTACAGAGGAAACATCTTAAAACAATAAAAGAACCTACCCAGATGCTAATGAGCCAACCAGCGATCACCCCACCTCCAACCCCAGGGTCTGGTATGAGTCAGTCCTTCAAATTCCATCTAGGGGTTTTTCTGTGGTAACAAGTTCATAGCCGCTTTAGCTCAGAACAAGAACCTGCATGCATAGGTCAGTCTTTCCTTTATACAGTGTGGGCCTTTGATCTTCAGATTCTGGGAAGAGGTAATCATCAGATAATGGTCATTTCCTCAGGGAGTAGCTTCAAAAGGCTGGGGTTTTGCACAACCAGAGGAGGAAATTTGCAGTCACCTCCCCCTAGAGATTCCCGAGGCAAATCACTTGACACTGTTTGTTCAAAAGTCTATTCTTTCCTGGCCCATTGTTCAGTACAGTCCTCTGAAGTTCATAATACTTCCCAGGGCTCAGAATAATCTATCACCTTTGCATGTAATGCAATGGATGCTAAAGAGACTTAAACATAATGTAATCATTTTTTTCAGGATACTGCAGGAAATTGCCATATCTACACCTATGTAGGAGCAGCACAATGCTGTGATTGGGGAGCCTCCCATCACATCATTAAGTAGGAAGAGAAGGGGGGATAGAACAGGAAGAACTGTGCTTGGGCTCCGTTGCTTACAAACCTCAAACTCCCAGAAGGGGTGAGATCAGACAAAGATCTTTTTCTATTAAAACTCTTGAGTGCTTTTAAGAGTAAAATGAGTCTGGTTAATAAATCCCTCTGCCTGGCCTTACTTTCCTGCCATGCTGTCCCTGACGGGTTTAATTAGGAGCTCAGAGAGACCATGGTGGGATGGAACTCTTGTGGAGTGCATGTAAGCAAGTAGGTTAGCTCAGGGGGTCTGGGACACTGATTCCAGAATCAGGAGGCAACAGGATACCAGGGGTCTGAACCTGGGAGCATGGAACAGGGACAGTGACCAGACTCCACCCAGACCCAGTTAACTTTAAAAGCACATGGGATCCATTGACCCATAACCTGGGGTAGCCAGAAAGATCTCATGGTTAATTTTGGAAGCATGCTTACTTTCCATATTTCTATCTCCACAGACTGTCAGTGAGCAATTTTAACAATAATTTCACCCAATAACAAATCAGGCTTAATCATGCTGGAAACATATTGCATCCATTCATATTTGTAGGTGTCAAACAAGGACCTCTTCCATTGTTTTAAAAGATGCGTTAATACCCGAACATTCCCAGGTATTACCCAAAACATTTTGTGTTCAAGTGATGCTAAAATAAGAATTTGCATCTCAGTACATCCTATGGCCAAGTCAGTTTTATTTCCTAATTCTATTTGTTGTTTATACAGCAGCCAATCACATAATCAGGGTAACAACACTTTATTCCTCCTGCCCCAATAACAGAGAAAATGGGGATCCCACAGTAGCCAAAGTGACCATTTTGGGCTGCTGTGGGCTCATGCTAGGTGGGGTGCCTATGCAAACAAGATCAGCCCCTGAAGTTCTTTTCCACACTTGCCACAATTCACCACCAGATGTCAGGGTAGAGCTCATCCTGACTGCTTACATAAGTAAATAGTCCAACTGACTTTAGGTGCCTCTACTTGAGAACACCAGGGTGTTATTTTCCCCCTTCTACAGTCAAATGTCAGGAGAATATATATTCAGTAGCAGAGGCGCTTTATTGTGCTAATATATTTTAAAGTAAATCAGTTTGTTTATATGTTGTGTGAAATATCTAGAGCATCATGAAAGATCTATCTATCTATCCCCATACATCCCCCCTCCCCAATTGGTCCATTTAGATGGTTCAGTTGTCATATTGCTGTAGTTTCTGATTCAATACCAGACCAAAACTTGAATCTTTCTTTCTATAGAAGGAACACTCAAGCAATGGAACATAGTAACCACACAACAGTGACCGAATTCATCATGCAGGGGATCTTTGACCATCCTCACCACTAGGGGCTGTTCTTTGGGCTATTCCTATGCCTTTATACAGCTGTCTTCATGGGCAATTTCCTGATCATTGTGGTTATTGTCATCCACCCACCTCTGCACACTCCCATGTACTTCTTCATCACCAATTTAGCCCTGGTTGATATTTTGTGCACTTCCTCGGTTGTACCTAAAATGCTGGAAAACCTGATGCAGGAGAAGAAAACCATCTCCTTTGGAGGCTGCATCACCCAGCTCTTTGTCTTTACATTGTCATTGGTGATGGAGCTTCTGCTGCTCACTGTCATGTCATATGACTGGTATGTAGCCATTTGCCACCCTTTGCATTATGTAAAACTCTTGAGCAAGGAAATTTGTATCCATTTAGCAGTCAGTGTCTGGACTGTTGGTACCATCAGTTTATTCCTTAACATATTGCTTGTGCTGCACCTGGATTTTTGCAGACCCAATTTAATCCAGCATTTCTTCTGTCCTGCAGCTCCACCTACCTCAATGGAATCATGATGTTCATCGCTGACATCTTCCTGGCCATGGAGAACTTCCTACTGACCACCGTGTCCTATAGCTTCATTATCATCACCATCCTGAAAATTCAGAGCTCCAAAGGGAAGCAGAGAACCTTCTCCACCTGCTCCTCCCACTTGCTTGTGTTCACCTTGTACTACTCCACCATCATCTACATCTACATCCTGCCCACCTCCAGTTACTCACTGGATAAAGACAAGATGGTGGCCACAATGTACACACTAGTCACTCTCACCCTGAACCCTCTGATCTATAGTCTGCACAATAAAGAGGTCAAAGTGGCCACGAGGAAAATCTTTCTATTCACCAACAAATAGCAATTTTTCCAAGAGTGAACTTAATTCTCAGCTGCCTTGTCCCTTCTAGAGCAGGTCCAAAGGTCATATAAATTGTTGTAGAACTATGGACTTCAGTAGACTTTAATTTGCACTATGATCCATTCACTACAATGGAACTACAATGATTTACATCAGTTACAATGTGTTGCTCTGATTGCAGTGGGGCTATGCTGATTTACACTAGCTGAGGATTGGACCCCATTGACATCAGTGGGGCTATTTTGAGTCACACTAGCTGGACTATTGCACATGGGATAGATTTTTAAAGGTGGCTAGTTACGTACTGGGATTTTCAAAACCACCTAGGCACCTAAAACGCATTGATTTTAATGCATGTTATGTGCCTAGATGCTCCAAAAAAACCCTTTAGGTGCCTGTATACCTATAAAAATCTGACCCAAACTGTAGCATATTACTTCATATGCAGTCTTGCTAAATCAGAATATTCTATTCTATTCATCAATGAGTAAGTATGATAAAATAAAATTGAATATCTCTCTATTCACTAGTTTCTTGTGACACATTAAAAACCCAAAACTTTTCAGTCACCTATCTGCTGAGATCTGGCAGTCTCCTGGCCATGTTTAATGGACTCAGGTCAGAAATTTTAATAAAGCAATTTCTATCCAAATGCATTTTTATCTAACTCTAAAAATACTTTTCAGCTTTAGAAATTTTGAGTTTTCTTCAAAATACCTGTTGTGCTCATAAGGCAATGTCTCAATCTCAACAATGAATAAGATATCAATCAAACAGTTGTTCACTGTTACATCCAGAAACCATTCACTGAGGTCATGGGTTTCACATCCAGTTATTGCTGCTGAGTTGTATCATGATCTCCATCACTGAATATCTTTTTAAACTCTTTTATTAAAGTCCCCCCAAAAACCAACATACAGACACAAACAGTTTAGCTCTAATTTAAAAAAAGCATTAAGTAATGATTTCATGGAAACAATTTCTCTTATTCCCCCTCCTTTTAGCCATATCGTCTTTTCTGTAGAAAACATCTGTTTACAGGGGGGTTTGTTCAGTATTAAAGATGGCCTTAGCTGTCCTTTTGGGGGAGAAAATAGAAAAAAAATAGTTTTGATGGTCATGAGCTCTTGTTGTTGTTGCAGTCCAAACCTAACACAAGAGAAACACACATCAGAAAAAGAACAGCAAAGATAAAGAATGCCAACTTCTGTCTCTTGTGCTGACTCACACATGGCTAGAAAAACATAAGTCGAGCACATGATCTGATCAGCAACTCTGAGAACTGGCAAATGCTTGTCAGGCTCTGGTTGTTCAAGGGGTTGCTTTTAGCTGCCTTTCTGGTCACATGCCTACAGTTCTGTAATGTAGGTTTGAACTGCTGTGGCCTCTAAGCCAGACTCTTACTAGATAGAAGACAAATGGAGAGGGATAAGAAAGAGCAGAAACAAAGCAAGGAAGGAAAATGACACATGGGGGAGGGAGTGACAGCAGGAATCAGAGGCTCCTTTTCTTGTGTTTTTGAGGATTTAGCCAAAGCCAGGGAGGTGGGGGTGATGTCAGTTGGTTCCCTCTGTTTGCCCAGGTTTGGTCCAGGCATCTTTCAGAAGCTGGACAACAAAGGTCTAAAGAGGTTGTGGTGGAGCCAGGGTCTTGGGTGTTGGTGGGGTTAACCGCCATGATGATAAAGCTCTCTCCTTCCACTTCATCCATCCCTTTGTGATCCCATGGAGTGACCCCCAGATAAATAATATTCCAGATGGTGTGGCCAAGCAACTAGCATTGGCCACTGTCAGAAACCAGGCTACTGGTCTAGATGAACCTTTGGTCTGGCCCAGTATGGTCATTATTATGTTCTTAACCTCACCCAATCACCATTCACCAATCATTTTGGTGATTTCAACTGTAAACATTTCCACCCATTTCTAGACGCTTTCAGCTCGTTTCCATGACAATCTGTGAATTTCCCAGGAGCTCTGGAGACTATTTACCACAGTTCCATTCACTTAAACATGCCAGTTTTTACCAGTCTAGTTGATACCCAGTTTTGCTGATTTTCAGAATTTTTTTTTTAACAAGATGAGTTCAATTTTTGTTGCTTGCCAGTCTTACAGTACAGGCCACTGCACAACTGGGCCTGGTCCACTGATTTCTATGGAGCTCCTCCAATTTACACCAACGTGGATCTAGTACTGTGTTTTAGGTCAATTCACAAAGGGTTTAGTGGATTCTCCCTCTCTGGCTATTTTAAAATCCAGATTGGATGTATTCTTCTAAAAGATCTTCTATAGATCAAACAAAAGTTAATTCAGGGAAGTCTTATGACCTTTGTAATTTAGGAGGGCAGATTAGATATTTGCAATGATCCTCACTCTACATCACTCTGGCAGTGTAAAAGGACTTTATAATGGGAGTAAGCAGGGTCAGTGCAAGGAAGGTTCACGCCCTAGGTGAAACTTCCACCTTGCACCCCCCCCCCCCCCCCCCCCCGCCCCCCCCCCCCCCCCCCCCCCCCGGGCCCCCCCCCCCCCCCCGCGGCAGCTCCCCCCCTGCCCTGAGATGCCCCCCCATAGCAGAGGTAAGCTGAGGTGGAGAGCCCTGCGGCAGTTCCCCCCCCCCCGCCCTGAGGCACCCCCCGTGGAAGCTCCCAACCCCCCTGGCCCGGGAAGCCATGCAGCAGCTCCCCACCCCAGCTCACCTCTGCTCCGCCTCCTCCCTGAGCATGCCGTTATTGCTCCACTTTTCCCGCCTCCCAGACTTGCGGCGCCAATCAGCTGTTTGGCGCCGCAAGCCTGGGAGGGGAGGAGAATTAGAGGAGGGGCAGCGTGCTTGGGGAGGAGGCGGAGCAGAGATGAGCTGGGGTGGGGAGCTGCTGCAGGGCTCCCCACCCCAGCTTACCTCTGCTATGGGGGGGGGCTTTTTGGTGCCCCCAAATCTTGGCGCCCTAGGCAACTGCCTAGTTCGCCTTAATGGTAGCACCGGCCTTGGGAGTAAGTTATATTTAGATTCACTTTGAGGTGCCTTTATATTACTGGAGTGGTGTAAAATAGCCTTATGAAAGATTCACAAAGAGAATTAGGTGCCTTAGCCACTTCTGGTGCCTAAATCCCAGAATCAGTCACCACTTGTATTCACAAAACCTGCACTCATCTGCTGTTGAAAATCAATAGGCTCCTAAACTCACTCAGCACCTATGTTTTTCAAGTAAAAGTTCCATAGGCAGTTATGGGCATGCATACCGCTGTTCACTCTAGGCATCAGGATGCCTTAACTCTAGAGCAATAAATGAAACTGGGGAATATAGGTGTTCTTCTGCCTCATTTGCCTGTGGAGTTGTGATGCTCCCTGACTCCATCGGCCACAGGCAACACAAACACTCTCCTCTTAGCCTACACAGGCTCCACTATCCCTGTGCAAGTTAGCAGTAGGCACAATCCACCCACTGAGATCTCCAAGCATTCCTCTGCAGTGTCCATCCCTTGGTACACTGGATATTCACAGGTTCACCACTCTCAAATGAGCAAGATCCTCAACTGGAGCAAATCTCATAACCCCATTGGTTTCATTGGAGCTATGCTGAATTAGAATAGCTAAGGGCTGGACAATATTTCATGCAGATGTAGCCAGGATTAGTACGAGTCCAGATATGTTTATAGATGGACCATTTGGAAATGCACTTCCCTATCGTTCAATGAGTATATTTCACCATTGATTTGCATCTTGTGTAGCTGTTTACCTTTGTGCAAAGTCCCTGAGATTCTCCTCTCACCTACAGCAGCTTTACACCAGAGTAGGTCAGGAGTGCTCACCAGCACAAGATATAAGCTGTTGGACAATCAGGTCCATTGGTTTCTTTGCAGTTGTTTCAGATTCAAACCACTGTAAGTGTGAAGAAAATCCAATCAGGAATGCAAAGTGGATGTGATATGTGAAAGGGTGAAAATGAATGGGGAATTTTGATTTAATGCTATTGATTCCCATTTACACTAAGGACTAGAATCACAAAGGGATTTAGACATTGCAACGCTAATGTTCGGTCTACACTACAGACCTATATCGGCATAACTATGTCATTCAGGGGTGTGAAAAATCCACACCCCTGAGCGATGTATTTACACTGACCTAACCTCCTGTGTAGACAGTGCTATGTTGACAGGGGAACTTCTCCCACCAACATAGCTAATGCCTCTCAGGAAGGTGGATTAACTATGCAGAAGGGAGAGCATTTTAAGGGTAGATGTGCCCTCTGAGTCATCACATCTATCTTTTGGGCACCTAGAAAATCACTGCGATACACAAAGCCAGAGTCAGGCATGATAGGTGCCTAAGAATGGGATCCACAAAAGGTAGCATGTTAGGTGGCTCTGTGCCTAAGCTCACCAATAGGAGATGTCAAAGAGAGGTTTGTGTACTAAGCCCAGCCCCTCTTATGACTTCAGCACCTAAACCCATGCCAGAGGGAGACACCTACCTCTGCTTGGGATTCTCAGCTGTGGGCCTTCTCTTGGAGGTCTGTGGTGAAGGCACTCACCTGGGATGGGGGTGACCCTGATTTATGTCTCTCCTCTGCTTGAGGAGATGTGACCAGGAATCTGCACCACTCAGGTGAGTGCTCTAGCCATGGGGATAGTACGTTGAGGGGGCTCCTTCAATCTCTTCTGCTGAAGCTGTTCCAATTTGGATGAATACTTCAAGAGCCATTGGACCAGAAAGAAAGAGAGAGAGAGAGAGAGAGAGAGAGAGAGAGAAACAGTGCACACGTATGAGAATGACTTTAGATCCTAGTGGTTAGAGCACGCCCCTAGGATGTGGCAGAACTAGGATCTTCTCCCTATGCTCCAGTGAATTAAAAATATATATATGTATTTATCCATAGTAGAAGAGTTTCAACGGGAGAGATTGAGGGAGTCCAACATTAACATATTCCATAGGCCAGCATTTAGTGTATTTGCCTAAGAAGGACTACTGTGGGCATCTATTCTGACCTCCTGCATGACACAGGCCATAGGACGTCCCCAAATTAATTTTTCTTTGAACTAGAGAAGATCTTTTAGAAATAAAAACAACAACATCCAATCTGGATTAAAATTGCCAGGGAGGGAGAATCCATCAAACACTGATTAATTTGGACCAGATCCCCATTGGTGTAAAGTAGCATAGCTCCATTGAAATCAATGAACCAGGTCCTGTAGTATGAGGCTTGTACTGTAAGTTTTGCAATGAACAAAAGTTGAACTCCTCCTGCTATTTTTTTTTTTAAATCAGAAAAAGTGGGACACAAATAGACTGATATAATCTGGCTTGTTTAAGTCAACAGAACTGTGTGGTAAGTGATCTCCAAGGCTCCTGGCAATTTCTGGGATTGTCATGGAAATGGGATTGCCATGGAAATGAGCAGCAAGATTCTAGAAATAGGTGAAAATGTTTACAGTTGAAATCACCAGACTGATTGGGATGAGGCCATTTGAAATATTACTTATCTGGGAATCACTCCATGGAATCAGAAGCAGGTGGGTGGACTACTATGATGGTTGCCACCCCCACCAGTTCCTGAGGCCATCGATCCACCGTGACAACATTAGGCCTTGTTTGTTGAGATTCTGAAAAGTGTCCTGACCAAAACTGACCATACAGAAAGAAAAGAAATTTCGTCCCCCGACTTCTCCAGTGGTGCTCCTTAAATCCCACGTAAAACTGGAATTGAACTCTGGGTTCCTGCTGTCATTCCCTCCCCCATGTGTCGTTTTCCTTCCTTGCACTGTGTTGGGATTCACTCCAAGGCCCTTCCCATTCTCCTTATCCAGAACACCTCATGCAGTTCTGGAAGAACTCTTCAATCAGTAATTCAGTTTGACTCTACCTTTACTTCCAGATCTCAACAGATACGTGATTGAAAAATTCTGGGTTTTTAATGTCTCACAAGAAATTCATGAACAGAGAAATAGTCAGTTTTATTTTGTTTTCATACTTACTGACTCAGGAATAGAATAGAATAGAATATTCTGATTCAGCAAGACTGCATACAAAATAATGTGCTACACAATGGGACAGATTTTTATAGGTATTTAGGCACCTACAGTGTTTTTCCAGCACATCTAGGCACCTAAATTGCTTTAAAATTAATGAGTTTTAGGTGCCTAGGTGCTTTTGAAAATCCCAGTAGGTACCTAAACACCTTTAAAAATCTATCCCAATGTGCCATAGTCCAGCTAGTGTGACTCAACATAGTTCCACCAATGTCAATGGGGTCCGATCCTCAGCCTAGCCCTACTGCAGTCAATGCAACACATCCCCAGCTGGTATACATTTTTGTATTTCCATTGTAGTGAATGTACCAGAGTGCAAATTTATGTGTATTGAAATCCTTAGTTCTATGAAAATTTACACTACCTTTGGACCTGCCCTACAAGGGACAAGGCAGGTGAGAATCAGGTTCACTCTTGGAAAAATTGCTATTTTGTGGTGAATGGAAAGATTTTCCTGATGGCCACTTTGATCTCGTTATTGCGCAGACTGTAGATCACAGGGTTCAGGGTGGGAGTGATTAGGGTGTACATTATGGCCACCATCTTGTCCTTATCCAGCGAGTAACTGGAAGTGGGCCGGATGTAGGTGTAGATGATGGTGGAGTAGTACAAGGAGACCACAAGCAGGTGGGAAGAGCAGGTGGAAAAGGCTCTCTGCTTCCCTTTGGAGCTCTGGATTTTAAAGATGGCGATGATGATGAAGCTATAGGACACGGTGGTCAGCAGGAAGTTCACCATTGCCAAGAAGATGTCAGCCATGAAGATCATGATTTCATTGAGGTAGGTGGAGCTGCAAGACAGTGCCAACACTGGTGGGATCTCACAGAAGAAATGTTGGATGAGGTTGGGTCCGCAGAAATCCAGGCGCAGCATGAGTAATGTGTGCACTAATGAATTGATGGTACCGACAGCCCAGACACCAGCTGCTAAATTGATGCAAATTTCCTTACTCATCAGATTGACATAGCGCAAGGGGTGGCAGATTGCAACATACCTATCATATGACATAGCAGTGAGAAGCACAAGCTCTGTCCCTGATGACAAAGTAAAGGCAAAGAGCTGGGCCATGCAGCCGTCAAAGGAGATGGTTTTCTTCTCTTGCAACAGGTTTTCCAGCATTTTCGGTAGGACTGAGGAAGTGCACACAACATCAACCAGGGCTAAATTGGCGATGAAGAAGTACATGGGAGTGTGGAGAGGTGGGTGGATGACAATAGCCTCAATGATCAATGAATTGCCCATGATGGCAGTCGTATAAAGGCAGAGGAATAGGCCAAAGATCAGCCCTTGGTGTTGAGGGTGGTCAAAGAGACCCTGCATGATGAAATCGGTCACCCTGGTGTGATTACTGGGTTCCATTGTTTGAGTGTTCCTTCTGTAGGAATAAAGATTCAAATTTTTGTCAGGTATTGCAAAAACTAGCAATACTAGACTGACTGACAAAGAGAGAGAAAGAGATATCTTTGTGATATTCTAGACCTTTCAGACAGCATATATACAAACTGAGCTACATTAAAATATATTAGCACAATAAACCATCTCAGGTAATCAGTCTATATTCTCTTGACATTTGATTGTAGAAGGGAGAAAATAACACCCTGGATGTTCTCAAAAAGAGACACATGAAGTCTGTTGGACTATTTACATAAACTACATGAATTAGGAGTTCACAATATGATCTCAAACTTCTTTGATACACCAGAAGTCTTATTAGTAACCAAGATTCCACTCTCTGCACTAATTTTGCAAAATGTATCTATTGCAGTATAGGACATTTACAATATATATAATATATAGAATGTATATAATCCAAAACATGACATAATAATATGTATAGTCAGGTGGAATCAAGATGCAAAAAATAAAGGACTTGATAACCCTTTAACTCAAACAGGCTTAAATCAGGCTTTACTCCATTGCAATCAAGGGGCCTAATTCTCCATTCACTGCAGATGCACTAGGATACAATTAGTGAAAATGAGAGGGGATTTGAGCTTTCCAAATTTCATTTTTATGATAAGCTATATAGCAATATATATCTTTTGCTTCATTATTTGGAATACTATTGCCCTGATATGACAAGCAATCCCTACTGTATTACAGAAAAGTTTCCCTCCATCGTCTTCAAACATCTCTAGTCTTATTACTGCTTCTGCTGATTTTACTCTCATTCCTCCTGTAGTAAATCAGGATTAACTCCTTTGAAATCAATAAGGTTACTCAATTGTAAAAATGATGAAACAGAGAAGACTATCGGGCCAACAAATCTAACTAATCATGAGATCATATTAGATAACTTTATCATATTTCAAAGTGTAACATTTTGTAAAAAAAAAAGTCACCCTTTGCATTACATTTCAAATTTGATTGCAGACTTTTGAGGGCACAGACAATGTTACATTTTAATTCCTTGACTTTGGACTTGACTACAATTAAATTCAAAAGAACGGCATTAATGTGTGTGAATTTAGATCAGATTTGTATTGGTCAAATTGAGATCAGAATATGGTCCAAAATTCATAAACATAGTTATGGTAATGTGTATTCCTGCAAAGCACATTTGGCCAAATGACGAAAAATAGAACACAACACATAAATTAAATGTTGCTTAACTTTCCAAAGAGTATAAAGGAATTAATCATTTAACTTTCATTTAATTTCATAGGGAGTTGGTGCCTATGTGAGAAAGCAAGCAAGAAATAAAGAAAGAAACAGGGAAATCAAGCAAGTAAGCAAGAGGAATATTCTTACCTCTCATTCAAACTTCAAATACAATAAACCAATCAGTAATTAAAAAACGGACTCCTAGTGAGATATGACTTGTTGAAGGTGATTGTCTTTGATATATAGTAACCTTCTGTAGGGAGATCTTGGATCCCTTGTGAATCTGGTGAACATTTAACTCTCAAACAAGGCCCCAAAGGAAAAGGTAAATGGGAGTCACCTAAAATAGTACAAATAAACTTTCTACATTAAGCTGACAAAATTCCTCTTGATGTTAGGTCCAAATGTAGATTCTTCTGCATTTTCCAAGAAAAAAAAATCTATATTTCTTTCTGAACATAGTGCTACCAAGAGACATAGATTTCATATTAATCAGTGAATAAACTCTCAGGGTGAAATCCTGGCCCCATTGATGGATGGCAATAGGAATATTGACCTTGGTTCAGTAGGGCCTGGATGTTATCCTCAGGCTTCTTCTACTATCAATGATCCTTAATGCACAACAAATTATATGAGCTGGCTTTTCACAGTAAAATGCCTCCAGTGTCTTTGGTAATACAATCAATAGACCAGCTTCTGGTATCATTGAGTAGCATCTTATTTCTCCATTGCTCCTGTTAAGTCATTGGGACTGATCTCCAGATGGCTTGAATCAGCTTTGCTCCATTAAAATCAATAGGCCAGATTCCCAACTGGTATAAATCAGCATAACCCCTTCAAAGTCAATGCTGTAAACCAGCACAGCTCCATTAATTTTGTTCTGTTTTACAACAGTTGAGGATTAAATGGAACTACACAGGTGTCACTGCATGCAATCTCTGAAAGTAGTGAAGTTGAGGTGTTAATGAGAACCCTGTGTTACAACTTGGTGCCATATCACCCTGCCTAGCAACCTGTCTGTTACAAGTAGACACAACAGTGGATCCCATGTGTTTCATGGTCTCTCTGAGATTCTGTGTTGGTTACAGATGGTAGGGAAGCAAGGCCTAGCAGCGGGATTTCCCTAACCAGACTCACTTTACTCTTAAAAAGCCCTCAATAGTTCTAATAAAAAAAGACCCTAGTCTGGTCTCACTGTTTCTGGGAGTCTGAGGTTTGTGAGTAACTGAGCCTAGGTACAGTCCCTCCTGCCCTATCTTTTCTTCTCTTCCTGCTTAGATGTGGTCATGGTCAGATCCCCAATCAGAACAGTGTGTAGTTCCTATGTGGGTGTCATAGATATGACAATTTCTTGCAGTATCCTTGAAAAACCTCATTATATTATGCTTAAGTCTCTTTGGCATCCATTGCATTAAGTGCAAAGCTGATGGACTATTATGAGCCTTGGGAAGTATTATGAACTTCAAAGGACAATACTGAACAACGGGGCAGGCAAGAATGGACTTTTGAACAAACAAACAATCAAGTGATTTGCCGGGGGAATCTCTAGGGGGAGGTGACTGCAAATTTTCTCCTCTAGTTGTGCAAACCCCTCAGCCTTTTGAAGCTACTCCCTGAAGAAGGGGTCTGCTGACTACCTGTTCCCAGAATCTGAAGATCAAAGGCCTATGCTGTATAAAGGAAAGACTGAACCTGACATGCAGGTTCTTGTTCTGAGCTAAAGCCGGGGGTGAAAGTAGGCCAGTAAGAAGCTGGTACCAGCCTGTACATCATTGTCCCTTCTCCCCGCGCCCAGGCCATTGACAGGGGTGGACAAAAGGGGAAGCTGCCCCGGGACCAGCAATTTAAAAGGGCCCGAGGCTCACGGCCACTGCTGATGCTACCACAGCAGTGGCCAGAGCCCCAAGCCCTTTTTAATCGCTATGGGAGCCCTGAGCAGTGCAGTCCAGGCAGCAGAGGGCTGGGGAAGACTGAGGGAGGCTGATCCCCAACCCAGCCCCTTCCGGGGGCCTGGAGCCAGGCCCCTGTACTGGTAAGAGTTTAATATTACTTTCACCTCTTGCTAAAGCTGTTATGAAATTGTAACCACAGAAAAAACCCTGAGTGGACTTTCAAGGACTGACTCCTACCTGACCCTGAGGTTTAGGTGGGGTGATCTCTGGTGGGCTCATTAATATGTGTGTAGGTTCTTTTATTGTTTTAAGATGTTTCCTCTATAATGCTTTCACCTGAACAATAAATGTGAAATGGCTCTGTGGTAACTTATAACTATGGGCAATTACACTATTTATAGCCTCTGGAGTGAGAGCAGAGTGCAGACACAAGCCTTTTAGGACTTTCCACGAATAACACAGTGTACACGGGGAATAGCAGCCTGAAAAAAAACTCCAGTCAGGAGCTGAGGAAACCTAAACGTTGGTTGTATTGCTGGATCACAGAGGGGGAATACAGGTACAGATGCTGTGGGCTGTAACTGTAGGATACCTGTCTTCTTGCCATGTGCTCCATTTGCCATGTGCTCCATCCCTCAGTCCTGTTCACCCCACTTGTGGGCCCCTGAGTAGAAAAACCACTGAAACACTTCAAGCATCAAACATGCTATTTTGGGCGATGAAGTATGATTATTGATTTTGCAGTCATTACCACAAACACTGTTCATCATATATATATATATATATAAATGTTTCCGATTTCCCATTTAACTGTTTCCCCAAATAAAACGAGGGCTAAGAAAAGACTACTGTAGTTCACATCAGCTTGATGCAGCTCTTTAGCCCCTTTTAGTGGCAGAATGACATTTATGAGTCTACTTCTCAGCTCACATGATCATTCTTCCAGCTCAGCCAAGACAGTGTAATGTTTTTAGATTCATTAATCCAGGGTTGAGTCCCTGCTGACAGCATCTTACAACTACACAGCAGAAGTAAAGGCTGATGGCCACAATCTCAGGAGGGTTTATGAGGATGAAATATTTTGTATAGGATTTCAATTGAAGCTTATCTTTGTTCTTGATATAGAATAATAGAACCATAGGGTTAGAAGGGACCACAAAGGTCATCTCGTCTAACCCTTTGCCAAGATTTGGGATTGGTTGTGTCTAAACCATCAGAGACAGATGGCTATCCAGATGCCTTTTGAAAACCTCCAGTGAAGGAGCTTCCACAACCTCCATAGGCAGTTGTTCCATTGTCCTCCTGTTCTTACAGTTAGGAAATTTTTCCTGAGATTTAATCTAAATCTGCTGTGATGTAATTTGAACCCATTGCCTCTTGTCCTGCCCCCTGTGGCAAGAAAGAACAATTTGTCTCCATCTTTTTTATGGCAGCCTTTCAAGTATTTGAAGACCGCTATCATGTCCCCCCTTAACCTCCTCTTTTCCAAACTAAGCATACCCAGTTCCTTCTGCCTTTGCTCATATGGCTTGCATTCCATCCCTTTGATCATTTTTGTTGCTTGCCTCTGGATCCTTTCCAGTTTCTCTACTTCCTTTCTATACAGTAGTGACCAGAATTGGACACAGTACTCCAGTTGAGGCTTAGCCAGTGCCGAGTAGAGCAGTACTATCATTTCCCGTGACTTGCATGCTATGCCTCTTTTAATGCAGCCGAGAATTGCATTTGATTTTTTTGCAACAGCATCGCATTGTTAACTATAATGATGTATGAATCACTGTACTTTGTAACAGTGGAACACAAGGTCTGTGTATGACTTTCAGCACAGTGCAAAGGACCAGCACAAAGTCTATGGACCACATAAGTCTGTCTGTCTATCTATGCTATTATTGTAATATGTGGTGTCTCAGAATCTATAACCTATTTATTCTCCCAACCCATCTGTAAGATTGGGAAGTGCTATTATCTCTATGTTACAGACAGGGAGAACTGAGATGGGGTGAGATTTTTCTTAAGCCTCTATGTCATTTATAGGCACAATCCCTCCTACTTCCAACGGCATTTGTCCTCCTAAATCATTTATGTGCTTTTGTAAACTCCCACAAAGACCCTGATCCAGGTTCAATTTACTCTAAGTGACTTCAGTGAGAGCTGGATCACAAGTTACTTTGCAGGGTCAGCTCTAGAGTTCATTGTTGCCTACTAGGTAGAGCCTTGCTTGCTTGCTTGTTTTGTCACTGCTAGAGATGGATGCCTGACCATAGTGATCTTGACCAAATTTTAAACCCATTGCAGAATGGACATGTGGCAGCAGTCCCAGGATCTCATACATTTGCTTCTTATTATGGTCGTTTGCTCTTTAGAACACATTCTGAGCTGAATGTGAAGGAAAATACTTTTCACCCAACTTGTTAATCTAAGTGGCCTGGCAAAACTGCCATTAACAACTTGCTTTGAGAGAAATGAAACCCACTTCTCTATGCAGTCAAAGCTGCTGCTGATGATTGATGCTGCTGCTGCTGATGATGATGATGATGATTCAAATAATGGCATTTTATTTCTCCATCAAAATATTGATTCACTTCAGAAAAATGAGCAATTACACTTTCTGAAGAGATTGATAGACAGATCGATAGATATGTCTATATTTTGATTGAGAGAGCAAGAGAAGAAGAGAGAAAAGATTTTGACAGGACTACAACCATACATCATTTACTCGAGTAAGGATGGGGGAATGTTTCTAGGTAATCCCTATGGATACTCACAATGAACAGCAACTTACTCTTTAAGTCCCTTCAGTTACAATGAGACTCTCCTGGAGTAAGTTCCCACCCAACATGAGTAAGAGTGAGAGATAGCTGACAATGTAAACAGCAAACACTTGTCAAATAATAGTCAAGTTCTGCCTGGAATTTTCAAAGGAGCCTAATGGAGTTAGGTGGACAGTTCTCTTAAGATCCATTCAAAATCCTAACTATGGTTTCTATCCCATTGAAAGATAAAATGTTGGGATTTTCAAAAGAACATCAGTGATTTAGGAACACAAATCCAATTGAAAATATATTGATAAACCCTCAGCAATGCTTAAATAACTTAGGAACATGAGTCCAATTGAAAGTCAGTGAACATTGGCCATGAGGATCCTAAAAGTCACTCCGGCAATTTTGAAAATCCACTTCAATTTCACATTCTACTTAACACCCTCATAGATAGCACTGTGGTCCTTCCATATTACTGTCTCATTCTAGTAAAAGATTTCCATATGGCTTTTTTCACATCTTTATTCCTTAGAGTATAGATCAGAGGGTTTAGCAGTGGGGTAATAACACAATAGAAGACAGACACCACTTTGCCTAAACCAAAGGAATATGTGCTTGGGGCCCTAACATAGGTGAAGATGATGGTCCCATAGTAGATGGTCACCACAGTGAGGTGAGAGGCACAAGTGGAGAAGGTCTTTTTCCGAGCTTTGGCAGATGTCAGCTTCACGATGTTGGCTATGATGTTGACATAGGAAGACATGGTGAGCAAGAAGGAGCTCAGGATGACCACAGAGCTGCAGGTGTATCCAATAGCCTCCTGAATGTAAGTATCAGAGCAGGACAGTTTGAAGATTGGGTCTGAGTCGCAGAAGAAGTGGTTGATTTTCTGAGGGCCACAGAATGAGAGCTGGGAGATTAGAATTGTGGGCAAGAGTGGGGAGAGGAATCCACCAACCCATGAACTGGTGGAGAGGTGGAAGCACAACCTATGGTTCATGATGGTAGAGTAATGCAGTGGGCTGCAGATTGCCAAGTAGCGGTCGTAGGCCATGACGGCCAGGAGGAAGCATTCAGTGGCTCCTAGAGAGAAGAAGAAGTAATACTGAGTCACACATCCGTTTACTGTGATGGTGATGCTCCTGGACAAGAAGTTGGCCAGCAGTTTGGGCACAGTGATTGAAGTGTACCAGATCTCTAGGAAGGAGAGATTCCCCAGGAAGAAGTACATGGGGGTATGGAGGAGAGGTTCTGCCAGGACAACAACGATGATGAGAAAATTTCCCATGAGCGACAGCATGTAAATGAACAAAATAAACACAAAGAGGAGAACCTGGAGATTCTGGAGGCTGCTAAATCCCAGGAAGATGAATTCCTTCACTGTGGTTTGGTTTGCTTTTTCCATGGCTGCATAGTGGTTAATCTGGGAAGAGGGAACGAGATCAATGGAGTGATTCAACACTGGGTAGTAAATAGAATATTCCTATGGATATAAAATAGAGATGGACCAGAGCCCCAGGTCCAAACACCATCAGACTAACCAGAAATTGATATCCTGATCTGAATGTTGTGTTTGGCTCCTCAGTCTATATGATGAAGATCCCAGATAGGGTTACTTTCAAACTCTGAATCCATTGCAGATCAGAACACCATGCCAGGTTGCAGGACTCTCTATTTACATTGGGAAGCATTGGCTTATCTGAATGTGCCCACTGACTTCGTGTAAATAACTGCTCACTCCTGTGATGAGGAGATTCACAGTTCAGCCTTTTGGCATTTTAGATCAATTTCTAATATAAGCATCAGTGTGAGGTACCACAATTCAATAAACATGTTACTTGGATCTGAATTGTGAAGTCATCAATCAGACCTTACTCAAAACTGTACTGACAATGGTAGTTAGGTGCCAAAGCTGCAGATCAATGCCGAGTGGAATTTACAAAAGTGCCTAAATGATTTAGGCACCTAACTCCAATTAACATTCTGGGAGTTAGATGACTAACTCATTTAGGCACTTGTGAAAATCTCACTTGGCAACTATCCATACCATTCAGTGAATAAATATCTCAGAAAATCTGGCCCTCAGTCCTTATTTGGGGGCAGATACTGGTACCTTTAGACAGGCTGAGTAGTACCTTGGTGTCTGAATAAACCAAACGAAGTAAAGGGAATTGTGTATGAAGGGAAGCACTATTTCGTATGAGTAGGACTGTTAAAATCTTTCCTTTAGAACATCCATGGTCGTTCCTCCATCAAACTAACCACTGAAAACACTAATTGAATTCTGTAGCTCCTAATCCGTCCTTTCATTTCTTTTCCTTTCCTGCTCATCTTTCTTGTTTTCCTCCTTCACCTCCAATAATTTAATAATATTAAATGGTAAAAGTTTATTATTTTTAGTAGTAACTTCATTGTAGACACCAATGGAAGATGATAACACATAGATACATAGAAATACACAAATAGGCATATACACAAATAGACATTCACAAACTGAGAAACAGACACACAGATATAAATAAACCATTGGGCTATAGAATCAGTCTCTCTCTCTCTCTTTCTCTCTCTCTCTCATAACACTCTTTGAGAGGTCTTGGTTTCATCCCAATGCGTTTTTCCCCCCACAAAACTGAATTATTGTTTTCCGGACAGCCCTACACAACCCAAACCTGAAATGAGTAATTTGGCCCAGACCCTCAAAGTATTTAGGCTCTGAGCAACCACTGAAATCTGAAGTCTACAACCTCTGAGGACCTTTGTCTTTCTCAATGATATTTGCACAAGTATAAAGTATTTAACTAAATCAGTTTGCCGACTGAGATCCAAAGATATTGATTATGATGACAGGATAACGGTCTAGGAGGAAATGAATGGACACCATAGAATCATTACACACAAACACACACCCTACAGCCTTCAGACTGCCATGGAGGTCAATGACTATCAACCCAGGTTTGACTGAATGATAGGCAACTTTGAAACTAACAGAAACTAATTAGATAGATAGCTAGATCTGTCAATTTTGTGGTGTAATTGGTCTCCAGACTACATTTCAATCCCTTTCTCTCATATGTATGGCAAACTGAAAGAGAAATAAATACTCTTTAGCAGATCCCCCACTGGGATAAATCAGCATAGCTTCATTGCAGTAAAAGGAAATGAATCCATTTACACCTGCTGAGGGTTGACTCAAAAGGTCTATTCTATTCTATTCTATTCTATTCTATTCTATTCTAGGCCTTCTACCACATCCCGTATCCATGACATCTGAACATCCTTCTTGCTTTTTGCGGTTTTGCCTGTGTGTGAATGCGATACCCTACCTTTCTGCACCTTAGATTTTGGTTTTGCATGCATCTTCAACAGGGAGCTCTTGCTTTCTGAGATCTAACTATACAAGCGGAGATCTGGCATTTATTCCAGTTTATTAGAGCAAACCCTTGGGAATCTGAGCGCTGTCTGAATATAGAATTTGTAAAAGACATAGATACAAATATCTCCAGAGTTTAATTTGGCAAACGCTAGTGTGACTGATACTTACATGAATGTAACAGTTTAAATGTCAAGCAACAGATACGTCTGGTTTGAGAGAAGTCATGCTAGAGAGGAAGGATGGTGTTATCTTAAAAACGCTGGGCTGGAACTCAGGGAGTCCCATGTAAATTCCTGGCTCTGCCACAGAATCCTTGTGTGATCTTGTGCGAGTCACAAAGGCCAAACTTTTGAATACATTCTGTCAGCTGTTCCCATTGACTTCAACAGAGTCACCACCAGTTTACACTATCCTAGAATCTGGCCCACTGATTTCAATGGTGCTACATTGAGTTACACCAGCTGAGCATCTGAACCAGGACAAATAATTGTCCTATTCAGGATTAGGCTTTAACTATGACCATTAATTATATTATTCATGATAGAATGATGGAAAATCGTAATAACGTACAGTGTTTATGTTTGCTTTTTATTTAATTTCTTACATTTTCACACCGAGTTATGTTTGCATAATGCAATTCATACAAAGAGCTGTATATGAGACTTGTTTTACCCTCCACTGAAATGTAGCCACTTCTGAGGAAAAAACCACAATTGCCCAGATAATTTTCAGCTAAAGCTGGTATTGTTAAATTAATATTTATATGCTAATACATTTCTCCCCAGGTTGCTTTACCAATTCTACAGGCACAGAGCAATACTACACCAGGGTCCAGGGAAGGAAGTAATATGCAGTTTGAGAAGGATGTGGGGCTACTTGTAATATGTTATTAATATTATTTGTTCCATCAGTTTGTCTGAGTGTTACTGTCATAGAGTTTAGGGCCAGAAGGGACCACCACATCATCTGGCCTGACCTCCTGAATAGCAAAGGACACTGGGAAACAGCCTTTTCCAAACACAATATTGTTGAAGGTTTGCTCTAGTTGAGAAAGAATTATTCTGGGGAAGTTCTCTGTACTGCATTGATAAGGGGGTCAGAGTAGAAGGCCACTGGGCCATGGAATCTATCTATCTATGAATCCCAACCATCCACCCACACACTAACCCAACAGACAATATGATTACAAGGAGTTAATTCAAGCAGGGATTAGTTACATGTATGCAAGAAAGGGGGCAAAGTTTTAGATACCCTCCCCCATTTACTGATACTTATAGGACAATACAGGTATAATTCACTTTGAAGTTTTACTTTGGTTGATCTTGTTTGTTTTGGCAGGGGAGATGGGAGAGCCAACCCAGGAGGTATTCAAGATGGAAAAATTGGAGCAAAAAACTTTTGGGTGAATAAAAGAACAGTCTCTGAAGGCCAAGGTGTGTGAATGAGGAACAACTGGGGAGCAGACTGAACCCCAGGCCTCAAGGGAAAAGGGCTCTGACATATGTTAGACCTACCTCAGCCATTAGAGATGTGTACAGGCCTATTATTGTGTTACCATCATTTTCTCTTGTTATGCTTTGGTCCTGCTGTAGAGATTCTGGGTATGTCTACACTAGAAATGCTATAGTGTTGCAGCTGTGTCATGTAGACACTTATTACAGTTATGGAAGGGATCTTCCATTGCTGTAGAAAATCCACCTCTCCAAGAGGAAGTAGTTAGGTTGATGGAAGAATTCTTCTTTTGACCTAGTAGTGTCCACACCAGGGCTTAGGTTGGCTTAACGACATGGCATAGGGAGTGAAATTTTTCACATCACTGAAAGATGTAGTTAAGCTGACCTAACTTTTTAATGTAGACCAGGCCTAAGATTCATAGATAGATAGATTCCATGGCCCAGAAGGGACCATTGTGGCCTTCTAGTCTGACCCCCTTATCAATGCAGTACAGAGAACTTCCCCAGAATAATTCTTTCTCAACTAGAGCAAAACTTCAACAATACTGTGTTTGGAAAAGGCTGTTTCCCAGTGTCCCATCTGCCCCCCCCCTCCCCCGCCCCCACCTTAGCTGACATAATTATACCTGCAATGCACACCCTCGGTCCCACTCCTTACTATGTATGGTCATTTCCATTTTGGAGGGTCGTGTGTCTGGGGTCTTCGTCCCACCTCTTTTGTATCCCAAGAGAGGGAGGGGTAAGGAGTGAGGTTGTGTGTTCTGGCCAAGGCCAGGCCTTTCTTTGGCTTTTAATGTGTCTTATGTCTCCGCCGCCCCAACCCTCTTGCCCCTCCTAACTGGTTGTTTGACCTTGGCTTGAGAATGAAGACAGGCAGCTTTCCAGTGTATTCTCATAATTACACTCCCACTGTACCCTATAACACTTTTAACTGTTATTATCTGTTCTCATTATACTAACAAATGCATCTGGCTGGGCAGAAGCAACACACACAGTGTCTTTGTCCTTTGTTCACACATGATAGTATAAGATATAAGAGTATCAAAAAGTCAATCCAAAATTCTATCCCAGGCTCACAAAGAGGCCTATATTACTAACACACAGGATCCCACTGCAGGACAGGTGATGGCAAGAGGGCCGTAAACTAGAGGGGTACAGCCTGAGAGACCAGAGAAGGGTCAAAAGTGAAGCCATGATGAACTTTGTGCAAATGAAATTCTCAGTGAAACGTAATTGCAGATACAGTAATTTGGTTAGGATGCCCAGAGTAAAACTTTACATCTTGCAAAAAATTACAATGGTAACTTTAATGGACAATGGAGGCAGGACCACATATTTACCTGAAAAAACTGGCATCTCCTAACAGCCATTTGGGTCTTTACTTATTCCAGGGGAAGGACCCTCCCTACTGAGCCATCCATACCACTCACTGCAGTACAGTGTCCCCTAATACTGTTCTGGGCATTGGAGTAAAACCTGTTGGATAGAGGAAAGTGCAGTCTACTGAGCCACCCACTCTGCTCACAGCAGCACAGTGCCCCCTAGTGCTGCCCTATGGTAATTAGGGCTTTTCTCAGAGCCTTTTTAATCTCCCTGTTCCTGAGACTATAAATTATGGGATTTATCAAGGGGGTGACCACTGTGTAAAACACTGACACTACTTTGCCTAGGTTGAATGACTTATTGACCCCTGGCCGGACATACATGAAAATAATGGTCCCATAATAGATGGAAACCACAGTGAGGTGGGATGCACAGGTGGAGAAGGGCTTTTTCCACTCCTTACCTGAAGACATCTTGAGGAGCGCAGCCACAATGTGCACATAAGAAACTATGGTGAATGTGAAGGAGCACAGGATCACAACAGAGGTGAGTGTGTATCCGGCCACTTGCTGGATATAAGTGTCGGCACAAGAAAGTTGGAAGAGCGGGTCTGCATCACAGAAGAAATGGTTTATCTGGTCAGGGCCACAGAAGGGGAGCTTGGAAATCATGAGTGTAGGCAGCAAGGGGGAGAGGAAGCCACAGACCCAACAGGCAATGGCCAGGTTGAGAGAGAGCCTGTGGTTCATGAGACCGCTGTACTGCAATGGATTACATATGGCCAAATATCGGTCATAGGCCATGGCGGCCAAAAGGAAGCATTCGGTGGCCCCTAGAGAGAAAAAGAAGTAATATTGAGCAATGCAGCCACCCACAGTGATGCTGGGTCTCCTGGACAGGAAATTGGAGAGCATCTTTGGGACAGTGACCGAAGTGTAGGAGACCTCCAGGAAGGACAAGTTGCAGAGGAAAAAGTACATAGGTGTGTGGAGTTGAGGATCCAGCAGTGTCAATGCAACAATGAGGGAATTTGCAATCAGGGATGTGGTGTAGATGATTAGAAAGACCAGGAATAGGGACATCTTCACCACCCATTGACTAGTGAATCCCAGTAACATGAATTCTCTCACCACAGTCTGGTTGTTCTGTTCCATGTCTCCATTGTTCCTGAAACCTGAGAGATGCATAGAATCACAGAAGTTAGACATTTGGTGGTTCAAATACTAGCTCAGCAATACGTTATAGGAAATTTAGGAAGAGAAAGAGAGGAGGAGGAGAGAGAGAGAGAGAGAGAGAGAGAGGGAGAGATGCCATTCTGGTTTCAATATTTTTATAGATAACATGATTAAAAACAGTATCAGAACTGTACCTGAATTTTTTGTTTACTGAAAAATGGGGCTGAGGTAAATGAAAATTATCAAATACTATACATATATATTATGCATAAAAGGGTATGTTGAACCAGGCAATCATAGGCTGGTTAGTCTAACATAAATCCTGGGCAAAATAAATGAAAGTCCAGTAAAGATTTAAACTGATAAAGAATTAGAGGGTAGGAATATAATTAAAATAGGTGTAATTCAAAGAAAGTGTGTTTTAATACAGCCAAAAGTAATGCTATACAACTAGGAACAAGGATTGCAGGCTAGACCTACAGAACTGAGGACTATATCATGGAAAGCAATGACTCTGAAAAGGATATAGTGGCCACTGTGTCACTGTCATGTTTCTAGTGTAGATACAGCCTAGGTGTCTTGAGTTTTAAATTCAGACTAGATGCTTAGCCAGAGGTTGAGCTTTAGCCAAACACAAGTTGTTGGGTAACGGGGTGAAATTTAATGACTTGTGATATACAGGAGGTCAGACTAGATGATCTAATGGTCCCTTCAGGACTTAAACTCTAGGGATCTATTAAACATATAAGAACAAATATTGTGAAAAATGTCATAAAATTGGAAATTCGTTCCATATCATAAGAACATAAGAATGTCCATACTGGGTCAGACCAAAGGTCCATTCAGCCCAGTATCCTATCTACTGACACTGGCCAATGCCAGGTGTCCCAGAGGAAGTGAACCTAACAGGTAATGATCAAGTGATCGCTTTCCTGCTGTCCATCACCACCCTCTGACAGAAGAGGCTAGGGACACCATTTCTTACTCATCCTGGCTAATATCCATTAATAGGACTTAACCTCCGTGAATTTATCCAGTTCTCTTTTAAATGCTGTTATAGTCCTGGCCTTCACAACCTCCTCAGGCAAGGAGTTCCACAAGTTGAATGTGTGCTGTGTGAAGAACTTCCTTTTATTTGTTTTAAACCTGCTGCCCGATAATTTCATTTGGTGGCCCCTAGTGCTTATATTATGGGAGCAAGTAAATAACTTTCCCTTATTCACTTTCTCCACACCACTCACAATTTTATATACCTCTATCATATCCCCCCTTAGTCTCCTCTTTTCCAGGCTGAAAAGTCCTAGCCTCTTTAATCTCTCCTCATATGGGACCCATTCCAAACACCTAATCATTTTAATGGCCCTTCTCTGAACCTTTTCTAATGCCAGTATGTCTTTTTTTAGATGAGGAGACCACATCTGTATTCAAGATGTGGGCGTACCATGGATTTATATAAGGGCAGTAAGATATTCTCCATCTTATTCTCTATCCCTTTTTTAATGATTCCTAACATCCTGTTTGCTTTTTGACTGCCACTGCACATTGCGTGGATGTCTTCAGAGAACTATCCACGATCACTCCAAGATCTTTTTCCTGATTAGTTGTAGCTAAATTAGCCCCCATCACATTGTATGTATAGTTGGGGTTATTTTTTCCAATGTGCATTACCTTACATTTATCCACATTAAATTTCATTTGACATTTTGTTGCTCAATCACTTAGTTTTGTGAGATCTTTTTGAAGTTCTTCACAATCTGCTTTGGTCTTAACTATCTTAGGCAGTTTAGTGTCATCTGCAAACTTTGCCTCCTCACTTTTTACCCCTTTCTCCAGATCATTTATGAATAAGTTGAATAGGATTGGTCCTAGAACTGACCCTTGGTGAATACCACTAGTTACCCCTCTCCATTCTGAAAATTTACCATTTATTCCTACCCTTTTTTCCCTGTCTTTTAACTAGTTCTCAATCCATGAAAGGATCTTCCCTCTTATCCCATGACAACTTAATTTACATAAGAGCCTTTGGTGAGGGATATTGTCAAAGGCTTTCTGGAAATCTAAGTACACTATGTCCACTGGATCCCAAGGTCCACATGCTTGTTGACCCCCCTCAAAGAATTCTAGTATTTTGGTGAGGTACAATTTCCCTTCACAAAAACCATGTTGACTTTTTCCTAAAAATTTGTGTTTATCTATGTGTCTGACAATTTTGTCCTTTACTATAGTTTCAACCAGTTTGCCTGGTACTGAAGTCAGGCTTACCAGCCTGTAATTGCCGGGATCACCTCCGGAGCCATTTTTAAAAATTGGCATCACGTTAGTATCCTCCAGTCATTTGGTATAGAAGCTGATTGAAAGGACAGGATACAAACCATAGTTAGTTCCGCAATTTCACATTTGAGTTCTTTCAGAACTCTTGGGTGAATGGCATCTAGTCCCGGTGACTTGTTACTGTTAAATTTATCAATTAATTGCAAAACCTCCTCTAGTGACACCTCAATCTGTGACAATTCCTCAGATTTGTCACCTACAAAATCCGGCTCAGGTTTGGGAATCTCCCTAACATCCTCAGCCATGAAGACTGAAGCAAAGAATTCATTTAGTTTCTCCACAATGACTTTATCATCTTTAAGTGCTCCTTTTCTATCTCCATCGTCCAGGGGCCCCACTGGTTGTTTAGCAAGTTTCCTGCTTCTGAGGTACTTAAAAAACATGTTGTTATTACCTTTTGAGTTTTTGGCTAGCTGTTCGTCAAAGTCCTTTTTGGCTTTTCCTATTATATTTTTATACTTAATCTGGCAGTGTTTAAGCTCCTTACTATTTACCTCGCTAGGATTTGACTTCCACTTTTTAAAAGATGACTTTTTATCTCTCACTGCTTCTTTTACATGGTTGTTAAGCCACAGTGGCTCTTTTTTAGTTCTTTTACTGTGTTTTTTAATTTGGGGTATACATTTAAGTTGAGCCTTTATTATAATGTCTTTAAAAAGTGTCCATGCAGCTTGCAGGGATTTCACTCTAGTCACCGTACCTTTTAATTTCTGTTTAACTAACCCCCTCATTTTTGCATAGTTCCCCTTTCTGAAATTAAATGCCACAGTGTTGGGCTGTTGAGGTGTTCTTCCCACCAGAGGAATGTTAAAAGTTATTATATTATAGTCACTATTTCCAAGCGGTCCTGTTATAGTTATCTCTTGGACCAGATCCTGTGCTCCACTCAGGACTAAATTGAGAATTGCCTCTCCCCGTGTGGGTTCCCGTACCACCTGCTCCAAGAAGCAGTCATTTAAAGTATTGAGAAATTTTGTCTCTGCATTTCGTCCTGAGGTTACATGTTTCCAGACAATATGAGGATAATTGAAATTCCCCACTATTATTGAATTCTTATTTGTAATAGTCTCTCTAATCTCTCTCAGCATTTCATTGTCACTATCACTGTCCTGGTCAGGTGGTCGATAATAGATTCCTAATGTTATATGCTTATTAGAAAATGAAATGACTATCCATAGAGATTCTATGGAACATGTGGATTCACTTAAGATTTTTACTTCATTTGATTCTACATTTTCTTCCCCCCCCCCCACAGGACCTGTTCTGTCCTTCCAATATATTTTGTACCCTGGAATGATTGTGTCCCATTGATTGTCCTCACTCCATCAGGTTTTTATAATGCCTATTATATCAATATCCTCCTTTAACACGAGGCACTCTAGTTCACCCATTTTATTATTTAGACTTCTAGCATTTGTGTACAAGCACTTTAAAAACTTGTCACTGTTTATTTGTCTGCCCTTTTCTGATGTGTCAGAATCTTTTTTCTGTGAATGTTTCTCATCTGATCTGGCCCCTACTTTATCCTCTTCCATCCTCTCCTCCTCACTATAACCTAGAGAATCTCTATCAATAGACTAACCTCTAAGAGAAGTCTCTGTCCGATCCACACGCTCTTTTGCAGCAATCAGCTTTCCTGCATCTCTTAGTTTAAAAACTGCTCTGCAACCTTTTTAATGTAAAGTGCCAGCAGTCTGGTTCCACTTTGGTTTAGGTGGATCCCATCTCTCCTGTATAGGCTCCCCCTATCCCAGAAGTTTCCCCAGTTCCTAATAAATCTAAACCCCTCCTCTCTACACCATTGTCTCATCCATGCATTGAGACTCTGAAGCTCTGCCTTCCTGGTCCTGTGCATGGAACTGGAAGCATTTCTGAGAATGCCACCATTGAGGTCCTGGATTTCAGTCTCTTCCCTAGCAGCCTAAATTTGGCATCCAGGACGTCTCTCCTACTCTTCCCTATGTCATTGGTACCTACATGTACCACAACCACCGGCTCCTCCCCAGCACTACACATAAGTCTGTCTAGATGCCTCGAGAGATCCACAACCATCGCACAAGGCAGGCACGGCACCATGCACTTCTCCCTGTCATCACAATCCCATCTATTTATGTTTCTAACGATCGAATCTCCCATTACTAACACCTGCCTTTTTCTAGTGACTGGAGTTCTCTCCCCCGGAGAGGTAACCTCAGTGCGAGAGGATACCCCATCATCATCTGGAAGGTGGGTCCCAACTATGGGAAGCTTTCCATCTGCTCCCATTGACTGCTCTACTTCCCTGGGCCTTTCATTCTCCTCAACAGTGCAGGGGCTGTCTGACCGGAGGTGGGACAAATCTACCATGTCCCAGAAAGCCTCATCAACTTACCTCTCTGCCTCCCTTAGCTCCTCCTCTTCTGCCACCCTGGCCTCCAAAGTCCATACACGGTCTCTGAGGGCCAGGAGCTCCTTGCACTGCTTGCACACATACGCTACCCGCCCACGGGGCAGGTAATCATACATGCTGCACTCACCGCAATAAACTGGATAGCCCCCACTCTGCTGCTGGGCTTCTGCCTGCATTCTCTCCTACAGCTACCTAGGTAAATGAAGGATTTTGTTTAAATCAAGAAGTTTTGAATATAGTTTAGTTTACAGGTTTTAAAGAACGGCAAGGGAACTTTGCCCCCTTCCCATTCCCCTTCCCAACTCCCTTGTGAAACTCCCTGTTAGTAGCCCAGGTCACAAAGCTCCCTGGTCGCTTGCTCACTGCTTTATAAAGCCCTGGCCTTCTTGGTAGACCCGGCCGCTTACCAATGCACAGCCAATTAACAGTGGCTTTTAGCTTTCAAACCTTACTTTGAAGCTCACAGCTTCCAACTGCCAGCCACAGCACACGGTCCTTCAAACAAACAAACAGACAGACAGATAAACACAAGCTCAGCTCATAGGAAGTAACCCCCAAACACAAACACACACTTCAGACAGCCACTTACCCCAAGGGTCCCGTATTTGCTCCTCCTTCACCTGGAGAACTCTCTTGTGAAACTCCTGGTTAGCAGCCCTGTTTTCAAGTTCAAAGTTTCAAAATGTAACATTAAACTACATTTGGATTTTTGAACCAGTTCTCCACCAACATATTTGTGGACTTTTGGGGGAGGGAGTGGGGCTTGGGGAACCTAAAATCAGATGAGTAGAATTGCTAATCATACATCATTTTCCTTTCTTCTTACTGAAGACTTCAAACTGAACACAGCCTTCTCATGGCCAAAATTAATGCATGGATTTTCAAAGGTGTCCATTCTCCCCCTTGAAGAAACAGATCTATTCCCATTCAGCTGGGATATTATAACATTTCCACACAGATTCATTGTGGGCCACTGAATGCATCAGAAACAAAACAAAATACTACTGTTCCATCACTGGCTATTAAATCATCAAATTTGTCTAGTGGACCAGGCACCAGACTGTGTGTCAGATGACTTAGGTTACCTTTCCAGCTCCAGACGTGTCCCTGATCTGTGCTCCATGCATTAAATGGGTCTTTGTAGAGCACTTTGAGGATGGAACACACCCATAAGAGACCTAGTAGTGACACATGTTCTCATGTAGTAGATATGTCATATTTCCTCCTGGCATCTCTATATTTACTCCAACTGTGGGACATATTGTCCAGATGGTCAGGGAGCAAAAATAAATGCATAATTAAATATTCACCTTCCTTCTAATATCCATTTGGACAATGGAATATACATGCTGGATATGATGTTGACATTTTTCACTCACCCTAGTCTTAATTCTCCCCTCTCGTACCCCTGTGTAAGTCAGGAGTAACTCCTCTGGAATCAATGAGCCCAGTTTTCCTTCCACCCCCACTGGTGTAAATCAAGTGTCACTCTACTGATGTCAGTGGTGCAAAGGCAGTATGAGAATCCAGCCAATAACCTCTTTTCTAGCAGACCATTCCTGAAGCAATCCTGATTTTTGTGAGTGTTTGTGGAATAGTCTGGCAGACACTCAAAAATTCCCTTCTTCTTTAAATTTAATAATCTCCAGTTTAAAAGACACTCACCTTTTCGGGCACTAAGCTGGGGGACATCTGTCAGATCTTGGAGGTGGTTGGAGCTTCTTCATGAAATGCTGGAAGTTTTCAAATAGGCTGGTTTTCTGGACTTGGCTGTATGTCTGAGAAAAATCTATAGAGCAGGTGAGCATATTAGAGGGTGAGATTAAGTTACTGGCCATCCATGTTCCCTGTTTTTTTTTACAAAATGACATTTAACTCAGATGAACTAATTAGTAGAGTTGATAGGTAGCCTTTATAATTAGACACAAGCCCTGGGGACACAGACTCCAGAGAAATCTAAGTGTTTAGTACACTGTGTACACAGAAAAATGACTTACTTTTAATTAAGCATTTGAAAGTCAGTTGTTGAAATCCTAGCTCTACTGAAGTCAATGTCCAAACTCATTTAACCAAGTGTGTGGGTGGGATAAGCCCAATTCTGGTATCCTTACTCATATTGAATAACTACTTACTCCGTAAGTAGGTCTGTGGAATCAGGGGGACTGTCTCCCCCACCCTCCACCCCCGCAGTTCAATTCCCAAGAAGAGAGATTGAAAAAGGTGCCTCTCATGAGCAGTGTGGTCTTTATCTGGCACCATATGATATGCCTTTCGCAGGACATCTCAATGCATCCGAAGAAGTGGGCTGTAGTCCACGAAAGCTTATGCTCTAATAAATGTGTTAGTCTCTAAGGTGCCACAAGTACTCCTGTTCTTCTTTTTGCGGATACAGACTAACACGGCTGCTACTCTGAAACCTGCATTTACATGATGCCAGTGCTCCACAAATTGCTCCAGCTGCCTATTGTATCCCAGGTAACATTTCTGGTGTTTGTTTAGCCATACAAATCCCCATATGGCTTGGAGTCTACCAAGATTCCTAGAGACTTCTAGGCCTGGTTAAACATTTTTAATTGACATTTGTATTCAGTGGAAAATTGAATTTTCAATTAAAACAAATTATTCATGAAAAGTGTCTCCTGTCCATGGAAATTTTCACTTTTTGTTGAAAAACGAAAGGCCTCCAAACAAAAAAATGCATATATTTCAATTTGGATATCCTGTCATAATACCTCATGGTAGTTGTAGCTCCATTTCCTCATGACCCCATTCTTCTTTATAGGCCGGATACCCCAGCTGGACTACATCTCCAATGAGGCATCATGACAAGGGACCCAAGGGACCCCTATGATGCAAACTCCTCCAGTTTCCATGAGGGGAGATTGTGGTGCATTAGGGGAAATGAAGTTTTACAAGAAAGCCTGGTCCCTGGAGAATAATTGAAGCATGAGGCACCAGCATGACAAATTCCATAATGATTTTCAGCCAAAATATTTTCATTTTTGGTTGGATAATTCTGTATTTTGGCTGAAACATTTCATTTTTCAGCTCAGGCATTTTGTGGTTTTTTTTGTTTGTGTTTTCTTTTTCAGCAAAAAAGTTTAATCTTTTCATGGAAAATTTCAGTAAAACATTTTTTCATTGAAATTTTCCATGGAAAAAAGGGCCAGTCTGACCTATTTTCATTTTCTGTGTTGCTTTTGTCAACAGAAGCATCCAAGTTGCAGCCCCTTTGGTAGAAAAGAAAGTCTCTCTGCTTCTTCTCCCATAACTGAACTCCTAATATTAATCATTCCCCTTTAACAAAAATATCTGTTGGCCTCAAGAGCACATTTAAAAAACTATGGTCTTTATAGATGTTTGAGGTCCATGTGATATTATGTAAGTGATTTATTTACTTTGTGCTCACTGCAAAAATGATATACTAGGTAAATTCCATTGTGCCATTACCCAGAATACAATCTGGACAGAGGGACAGCTGTGTCCCCTCAATTCTCCAACCTGGGGTGCCTTTTACACTGCTTTGCTCTGAGAGCAACTACTCCTGGTCTGCTCACACACAGCTGCCAGCAGGTAAATCATCCCAGCTATCCTGTATGAGTGCTATACCCAGCCACTCATGAATTACACTGCAGAGCAAAACAAGCAAACTCCCAGTCTCAGACTTCCCCCCAGAAATGTGCATCTTGTACTCCTCAGCACCCTTCTGGACAATACAAGCTCATATAAATCCGTTATTTCATTAACAGAAAATTATCTACACAAACCTTCTTATCTCAAATGGAGTTCCCCAAACACTTCAATACAAACACACACTGGATTCAATAAAAAAATAGAACAAGTTTATTAACTACAGATAGATTTTAAGTGATTACAAGTAATGAGGCATAAAAGTCAGAATCCGTTACACGGAAATAAGAGGTAAAACACAATTAACACCTAACCAAACAAGCTAAATGAATTCAAAGCAAAGGTCTCTCTCACCACATGTTTCAGCAGGCTTACTGGCTGGAATCTTTTCAGCCAAGACCCCTCCCCCAGTTCAGTGTGAATTTCCTTGTCCTTCAGGTTTTGTTGATGCCATGGGCAGAAAGAAAGGACATTTTGGGGCATCTATTCCCCTTTCTTATAGTTCGCTTTTTCTTTGAAAATAATCTCCAGATGAGCTTCAGTGGACAGAAGGTCTATGGGGATGGGAACCTCCAGATGCCTCTTTGTCAAAATGTGGATTTCTCCTCACATCTTTTTTTTCTGCCAAAGAATGGCCACTTAACCAGGTGATAGTCTATTTAATTTTGTTGACACCAGGCTGAGGCGTCAGTTTGTCTTTTGCCTTTGAAGAATTGGTTTGTGCCTGCTTTTCTAAACTTGGAACATGTGTCAGTAATGTTATACAGTAGAATATTTTAACTTTACATAAAATGTTTCCACACATATTTTACCAGGACAATAATGATCAGCAAATTGTGAGTTTTCAAATGATATCTCACAAGGCATACTTTCTACAAAATCCATTACAGTTTTATAAAAAGAGTGAATATAGGGATACAGACTGTCACACCCATACGTGACTGAGATCCAGAAACGAGATTTTGGGTAGGATGGCATTTTTCTGCTGGTTCAAATTAAAGAAAGAAAGAAAGAAAGAAAGAAAGAAAGAAAGAAAGAAAGAAAACACAATTACACAAAAGCACATAAGCACAAATTCCAAGTGTCATGATTACATGAGTAGCTTCAGCTCTGTCCCCTATCTGGTTTCTCTGAGTACACTACTTCAGGGGCCAGGCCTTAACCTCTCCTGGGGTAGAATCATTCAGCTCTCCCACTCTTAGACCAATCCCTGGGCTACAGCACTCTGTGTATTAGTGGTATTTACCCAACAGGTCCAGCAGGGTACAACATTTGTGGTTCTTCCTTTTGGGAGCTTGTGAACAGAGAGAATACAGGGACCAGACAACCTTGTTAAAACAAAGTAGTTTTTGATCTTAACATTAGGAATAAAGCATAACATAAGAGAAACAAAAAAGGGATTGTAAAACAACAAACAACCTACATGCGTGTCTATCTTACCTAAAGGCTCACCAACCCGTGAAAGAAGCTTAGGAAGGTCTACTTTCTTCACACACACAGAAAAAGTGCCTTTATATCCAGCAGCGTTCCTTTGTCTGATCAGTTTCTGGGTTTTGGGGCCCTGCTAGTCCAAACCTAGTTTGGTGGGCTCAACAGGAGATTGAACCTGTGTCCTCAGGTCCAATGGCTCTCCCATTGTTCTGCAATAACCCCCAAGTGTTTGCTGAAAGTAGTCTTATCATTAGTCATTGCTTTGCCTTTCTGCTTCTTTCCCAGCAACACCGTTGGGTAAACCCAGAAAAGACATATAGTAGGCATTTCAATAACCGAGTCAACATTCAGTACTCAAAAATCACTGCTGCTACATCATTATGTACTGCAAGAAGTCAGAATATTGCCAACCACTGGCTGACATTTCTTCCACCTATCTTTATCATAGATTCAATTATCAAGACTAATATTACTTGAGGAATCTGAATTTCCCTAATATTTTCCCCAGAGCTGCCTGCACTTCCCTGTTTTTCAGGCTGTAGATGATGGGGTTTAACATGGGCGTTAAGATGCTGTACTGGATGGAAAACAGTCTGTCCAAAACCTCCAAGGATGCTGAGTTGGGTCTCAGATACCTGAACAACCCAGTGCTGTAGAATAAAACAACAACAATCAGGTGGGAGCTGCAGGTGGAGAAGGCTTTACGCCTGCCCTCCGCAGAGCGTATCCTCAGGATGGTGGAGATGATGTGAATGTAGGAGACTAGGTTAAAAGAGAAGGTGATGAGTCCTACCAACATTGCAGAGGTATGAAGCAACAGTTTATTGGTGAAGGTGTCAGAGCAGGATAGGTCTAATACTGGAGGAGGCTCACAGCTGAAATGGTTGATTTTGTTGGTCCCACAGAAATGTGCATTTAATAAGGGAAGAGTGTTTATCAATGCATATATAAACCCCACAATCCATGCACCAATCACTAGCTGACTGCAGACATATTTGTTCATAATCCTCATATAATGCAGTGGGTTACATATAGCCTCATATCGGTCATGAGCCATTGCTGCCAGAATGAATACTTCACTACAACCAGCCATGAGACTAAAGAAGATCTGGGCAATGCAGCCATTGACAGAAATTCTTTTCACCTGTACTAGGAAATTCACAAGCATCATAGGGACTGTGACTGAAGAATAAGAGATATCTGAGAGGGATAAATGGAACAAAAAGAAGTACATGGGTGTGCTGAGGCAAGGATCAGCCCTTATCATCAGCATGATCACCATGTTCCCCACTAGGGTGATTAAATAAATAGCTAAAAACACTAGGAAGAGGAAAATTTGGAGTTGTGGATCACTGGAGAGTCCTGAGAGAATAAAGTAGTTCAACGCTGTTTGATTTTCCATTGACATTTATTCCTCAAATATGTGAGCTGTAAAAATAAAAACAGAAATTAACAAATGTAATATGATTAAACGGGAATGCTCTAGGGGGATAAACTCTTGGCAATGAAGAAGACAATGGACTACACATCTATCTATCTATCTATCTATCTATCTATCTATCTATCTATCTATCTATCTATCTATCTATCTATCTATCTATCACTGGATTGGCAGAAGGCGTTTTCCAGAGATTAATTTTGGAAATCAACGCTAATGAAGGATTTATCATCTCCTTGGTAGCTCTGCCAGTGTAAACCACTCATGGGCAGATGAACATCTGGTGTAAAGCAGCTCAAGCCTACTTACATCACTGGGCCAGTTCCTCACCTGGCGTAAATCATCATAACTCTACTAAAATAAATGGAGCTATGCTGCTTTACAACAACTGAAGATCTGTCCTTACACATACTATGAACAATCTGCACTTTGAGGTGCAATTCAAGATACTGCTTTTTTAAATCTATCATACGGCTAAATTCTGTGCCTTGCATGGTGTCAAGTATCAGGGGGTAGCCCTGTTAGTCTGTACCCACAAAAACAACAAGGAGTCTGGTGGCAACTTAAAGACTAACAGATTTATTTGAGAATAAGCTTCTGTGGGTAAAACACCACTTCTTCAGATGCATGAGTGAAAATTACAGATGTAGGCATTATTATACTGACATATGAAGAGAAGGGAGTTACCTAACAAGTGGAGAACCAGTGTTGACAGGGCCAATTCAATCAGGGTGGATGTAGTCCACTCCCCCAATAACTCATGAGGAGGTATCAATGCCAGGAGAGGGAAAGTTGCTTTTGTAGTGAGCCAGACACTCCCAGTCCTTATTCAAGCCCAAATGAATGGTGTTACATTTGCAAATGAATTTTAGTTCTGTAAGGCACTGAATTTAGCCGTATGAAGTAGAAATCCATCAACCTCATCAAAAAACTCACACAGATATAGACAGACATCATCTTCCTCTCCAAGTACAAACAGATGGACATCATACCAAATGGACTGAAGGTAAAAAATCCATTGCAATCAACATACTACACTGACTATGGTGAGAGACTGTGCCACACACTCTCAAAGAAACTGAGGAACCACCTGATCAGCATCCTGTACAGCAGACAGGAGAAGATCAAGAATGAGCTCTCAGAACTGAAGACTCTCATACAAAACCAACCTTCCACACAAACTTCCATGTGGCTGGACTGTACAAAAATGATACGAATTATTTACAATGCACACTTCACTTCTCTACAGAGGAAAAAGCACAGTAAACTATCTAAACTCCTACTTGCCATGGAGGCTACAATAGTGGTACCCTTGCCTCACCCAACAATATTGTTAATCTATCCAACCACACACTTAGCCCAGCAGTAGAGTCTGTCCTATCTCGGGGACTCTCTTTCTGCCCCACCATCCCCACGACCATGATACAGTTTTGCGGTAATCTGGAACCCTATTTTCGTCGTCTCTGACTCAAGGAATATTTTCAACACACTACTGAACAGTGCACTGACTCACGGGAACACTCCTACCAACACTACAAGAAGAAGAATTCTGCATGGACTCATCCTGATGGTCGAAATGACAGACTGGACTTCTACATAGAGTGCTTCCGCAGACGTGCACTGGCTGAAATTGTGAACAAACAGCATCACTTGCCTCATAACCTCAGTTGTACAGAAAGCAATGCCATCCACAGCCTCAGAAACAGCTGAGGCATTATAATCAAAGGAGTTGACAAAGGAGGTGCTGCAGTCATAATGAACTGGTGGGATTATGAACAGGAGGCCACAAGGCAACTCTCCAACACCACATTCTATGGGCCACTATCCTCCAATCCCACTGAGGAGTACCAAAAAAACCTACACCATCTGCTCAAGAAACTACCTACCACACAGTAACAAATCTATATGGACACACCCCTAGAGCCCCGACCAGGGGTATTCTGCTACCCAAGATCCGCAAACCTGGAAACCTTGGGCGCCCCATCATCTCAGGCACTGGCACTCTTACAGCAGGATTATCTGGCTATTTGGATTCTCTCCTCAGACCCTACGCTACCAGCACTCCCAGCTATCTTCGAGACACCACCGACTTCCTGAGGAAACTACAATGCATTTGTGATCTTCCTGAAAACACCATCCTGGCCACCATAGATGTAGAAGCTCTTTACACCAATATTCCACATGAGGATGGACTACAAGCTGTCAAGAACAGTATCCCTGATGAGGCCACGGAACACCTAGTGGCTGAGCTTTGTGACTTTGTCCTCACCCACAACCATTTCAGATTTAGGGACAACCTATACCTTCAAGTCAGCAGCACTGCTATGGGTACCCGCATGGCCCCATAGTATGCTAACATTTTTATGGCTGACTTAGAACAATACTTCCTCAGCTGTCGTCCCCTAGCGCCCCTCCTCTACTTATGCTACATTGATGACAACTTCATCATATGGACCTATGGGAAGGAGGCCCTTGAAGAATTCCACCTTGATTTCAACTATTCCCACCCCACCTTCAACCTGAGCCTGGACCAGTCCACACATGAGATCCACTTCCTGGACACTACAGTGCAAATAAGTGATGGTCACATAAACACCACCCTATACCAGAAACCTACTGACCGCTATTCTTACCTACATTCCTCCATCTTCCATCCAGGACCCATCACATGATCCATTGTCTACAGCCAAACCCTAAGATACAACCACATTTGCTCCAATCCCTCAAACAGAGACAAACACTTACAAGATCTTTATCAAGCATTTTTAAAACTACAATACCCACCTGGGGAAGTGAGGAAATAGGTTGACAGAGCAAGATGGGTACCCAGAAGTCACTTACTACAGGACAGACCTAACAAGGAAAATAACAAAACACCCCTGGACATCACATACAGCCCCCAGCTAAAACCTCTCCAGCACATCATCAATTATTTACAACCTATCCTGGAAAATGATCCTTCACTCTCACAGATCTTGGGAGGCAGACCAGTCTTCACTTACAGACAACCCCCCAATCTGAAGCAAATACTCACCAGCAACTACACACCACACCACAGAAACACTAACCCAGGAACCAATCCCTGTAACAAATTTCATTGCCTACTTTGTCCCCATATCTACTCTAGTGACACCATCAGAGGACCCAACCACATCAGCCACAGCATCAGGGACTCATTCACCTGCACATCTACTAATGTGATATATACCATCATGTGCCAGCAATGCCCCTCTGCCATGTACATTGGCCAAACCGGACAGTCCCTCCGCAAAAGAATAAATGGACAGAAATCGGACATCAGGAATAGTAACATACAAAAGCCAGTAGGAGAACATTTCAATCTCCCTGGATTTTCTATGACAGATTTAAAAGTAGCCATACTTGAACAAAAAAAACTTCAAAAACAGACTTCAAAGACAAACTGCACAACTAAAATTCATTTGCAAATGTAACACCATTCATTTGGGCTTGAATAGGGACTGGGAGTGGCTGGCTCACTACAAAAGCAACTTTCCCTCTCCTGGCATTGACACCTCCTCATGAGTTATTGGGGGAGTGGACTATATCCATCCTGATTGAATTGGCCCTGTCAACAATGGTTCTTCACTTGTTAGGTAACTCCCTTCTCTTCATGTGTCAGTATAATAATGCCTGCATCTGTAATTTTCACTCCATGCATCTGAAGAAGTGGGATTTTTACCCAGGAAAGCTTATCTCCAAATAAATCTGTTAGTCTTTAAAGTGCCACCGGACTCTTCATTGTTTTTCTTATTATTGTTCTTCTTATTATTATTATGGGGAATGTGCCTGGTTTATCAGGTAGAGTCTATAGACATAATCAGGGGGTAGCCGTGTTAGTCTGTATCTACAAAAACAACAAGGAGTCTGGTGGCACCTTAAAGACTAACAGATTTATTTGGAGATAANGCACACACCTACCCCCACACCTCCACGTGGCTATTTGGGATGATCCCTTCACCCCTCCCCCTGCCGGGTGGCTATTCTCAGGGATGTCAAGTATCAGGGGGTAGCCGTGTTAGTCTGTATCTACAAAAACAACAAGGAGTCTGGTGGCACCTTAAAGACTAACAGATTTATTTGGGCATAAGCTTTCGTGAGTAAAAACCTCACTGCATCCGAAGAAGTGAGGTTTTTACTCACGAAAGCTCATGCCCAAATAAATCTGTTAGTCTTTAAGGTGCCACCAGACTCCTTGTTGTTTTTATAGACATAATGGTATTTATTTTCAAACCTGAAAATGTACAAATTGAAGAACATGAAGACTTTTATTTTATGTTTTAGAACTTGAATCAAAGACTTTGTTGATGTTCTTGGACACATCAGAATGTGAATTTCACTCTCTTTATCCACTGACACAAATGGAACAATCCCATAATTCTATTGCCAGCTATAGCTTCAAGTACCTGGGCCAATATTGCTCCACCATTCTGCCTGGAAATGAAGGAGCAAGTGACATTTGCCATTATTATTTCCCTAACATCTAATGGCCACAAATGAGCTCAGGGTTCTGTGGTGTTAGGCACTATACATACACTGAGTGAGAGACAATCCATGCCCTGAATTCCTTATAGTCTATACTGACGACAAAGAGAGAGGCAGAGTTTAAGGGTAAATCACTACCACAAAGCACAGAGTAGGGAATAAAAATCAGGTCTTCTGGCTCACTGTCTAATGCCTGATTCACAAGACCATTATGCCTTTCAGGTAAGCAAGCTTTAGAATAATACTTCATGATATATAAAGGCAGAGTCCTGCAAGAAAGGTTACGGTGATGCGATATGTGAAGGAGCTTTGCTGAGGATCGGGTGAATGGAAATAAACCATTGTATCTTTAAATGAGGTTTTAAAAGAACCTGGGATATGTGAGTATGGATGAGTGGATGCAGATTAGATCACTAATTCATCAAGGGTGGAATTTAGAAATTTTGATGAGACTTGTACTCCTAAATAACTTAGGGCCAGATTTTAAAAGGTATATAGATGCCAAGTGAGATTTTCTGAAGCACCTAGGTACCTAAAACTTTAGGTGCCTAGGTAACTTTTTAAAATTCCACTAGGAACCTACATACCTTTAAAAATCTGGCCTTTGAGTACTTTGTGAAATCTCATCCTGGCTGAGGAGGTGAGCAAGAAAGAAATAGATAGATAGATAGATAGATACTGATATTGTCCTTTACAAGGTGGCTAAATTTGGCTAAACTTTTAACCTTCTGTTGAATACACATTATTAACACAGATGGGCTTCTTTGTTCTTAATGACTGTACTGATGATCTGCCAGGTGATGAGTGGAACAAATATGGATTCCAGACCTCTCAAGGTTATGCTCACTGCCAGGCAAAAGGAATGTAAAACAATAAATAGATCCAAAACATAAAAGAAACTCACCTGTTGACAACAGGAAGTGAAATGTTAATGCTTGTCCTTCAGTATTCTGAAATGTTGAATGAGAGATGAAGAAACTAATCCTATCACAATATATACATTCTTTCTCCTTCTCCGTGTTACTATCTATCTATCTATCTATCTATCTATCTATCTATCTATCTATCTATCTATCTATCTATCTAAGTAAATGAGAAACTCTTTTCCCTGAAAAGACATTAAGGCATTTTAGTGGAAATGGATCTAATTTGTATATATCTCACATCTGAACAAGGGGACAGATCTATCTTAGACCAATGCTCCCAACCAATTCTTTGGAGTATGTTTGTTTCTTCTGGGACATGGTCTCCGAACCTCATCTTTCCATCCTATTAGTTTAATTGGAGAGAAATTACGTAAAAGCGAACAAGTAAATTGTTTTCTGCTCTAATCAGAATAGATCATTGCCTCCAGTTTTATGTAAAGCTTTTAGAAGAGTGGGTGATGGAACAGCTAGAGTATGAGAAGTTTCATGAATTTTGCAGTTTGAATGAATAAAACCAAATTCCTACAAGATATTTGTGATAAATTTACTTCAGATCTGTTTATGTTCAATTGCCATGGCCACGTCTATCTTCATAGATGTTCAACACCTAGAACAAACTGACCCCAAATCTGATTGGGACTCTGGATGCTATCAGGACTACAAATATTAAAGAGAATGATACTGACTGAGCTTTTCAAAGGACCATAAAGGATTAGGAGCTAATATTTCATAGTAGGTTTTCAATAGTATCTAGGTTCCTAGCTCCTATGTAAGCATCTAAGCACCTTTAAAAATCTGGTACTAGGTGCCCAGATGCCAGTGAAATTCAATTGAAGTTGAGCATTTAATTCCCCTAGCCTCATTTGAAAAACCAAATCAACAATCCTAATAATAACAGCAAATATAATGGCAACCATGCATGAATTATGATAAGGCTAATGGTTGGAATTTAAAAAGGTATCAGGTGTTAGGATTTGGGGCCAAGAGGTGACTTAGATTTGTTTGAAGACGCTAACCAATAAGAACAAGAGAAATAATTGAACTAGTTCTCTCACTAGTAGACATTTTCTACCAAAAAGTAAATTTGAAGCAAGTCTTGGAGAGTGTTCATGGCAGAGGAATTTTGAACATGAAATTTAGAGTATTTATACTGGGGAAAAAACTCATTCTAGGTGTTAGGTAACATGCATCTTACAGAATGACTGAAGCAAGGCCTTACAGTTAACTCCATGGCATTTCTCCATCTGTCAGTCTGTCTGTAATGTGATAACTTTTGAAAATCACATATGATCAATTCCAAAATTTCCAGGCATGTTCTCAGCAGAAGCCTGTTGATTTTGTTGAAAACTGAAAACTGTCAAAGCCTGATTTCCACTAGTGTAAGCAGAAGGAAAATCAGGCCCACAATGTGCTCATTTGGTGCTGCCAGCAGCGGTAGCTTTCTGGCGCCCCCTACTGTGGCCTACACATAACATAGGCAGAAGCTTATTCTTCTATTCTCTCATTGTGTGTACAGCTCAACAGACATACACAACAAAGTGTACAGTGTACAGTCCAATCAAATTTCTCATGAATTGTCTTTGAACAATGAATACATATTTTTAATTGAAAGTTATGGACAAGTAGGTGAAATTTGTCACATCAGCCACTTGTTCCAAATTACTAATTCAGCAAGTATTTCTGGCCCCTTTGTTTATGGCCTGATCCTGAATCCCTAAAAGACAATATAAAGACTTCATTGGGCTTTAGATAAGGCCTTTATCAACTATTGTACATTCCCTTTGACAAAAGATGGATGAGACTGGAATTTTCCAAGTCAATGGGAGCTGAGCTCCTAGCTACCTTACTTTTCTTTTAATATCCCATCTTAATGACCCTTCCAACACAAAAGTTCTTGTGATAGGACCCAAACTGAATCACTTGGTGATATTAACACAGAGAATCTGATTCTCCATGGCCTTGTGGTTTGGGTCCTATACACCTGAATTCTACACTATTCTATTCTATGCACTTCAAGTTCTCATGCAGCCCTCATCTCTGTAGCACACAGAAATGTACTAAGTGACTGGCATATGTCATATGTTTCTTCTTTCCTGTCTCCAGGAAGAAATTGTGTTGGGATGTATACACATACACACACACACATTCTATGTCATGTGTTTATATTAACAAAGTAAAAAAAAACGGAATATGACTTGCCTTCTGAGTGGAAGGTGGCGAGATTTGTGCCTTGATCTTTCTAATGTTGTCCCTATATGCTTGTGTTGTTTTTTATATTCATCTTTTGTAATTTGACCTAGTTTCCTCTTTTTGTAGGACTCTTTTCTGAGTTTCAGATCACTGAACATAACCTGGTTAAGCCAGAATGGTCTCTTGCCATACTTCCTATATTTCCTATGCAGTGGGATAGTTTGCTCACGTGCACTTAATAATGCCTCTTTAAAAAACTACCAATTCTCTTGAACTGTTTGCCCTTTAGACTTGCTTCCCATAGGATGTTACCTACCAACTCCCTGAGTTTGCTAAAGTTTACCTTCTTGAAATCCATGAACTGTATTATGCTGTTTTCCTGCCTACATTGCTCAGGCATGCAGGAATGAAATCAGGAAGGCCAAATCACACTTGGAGTTACAGATAGCAAGAGATGTTAAGAGTAACAAGAAGGGTTTCTTCAGGTATGTTAGCAACAAAAAGAAAGTCAAGGAAAGTGTGGGAGTCTTACTGAATGAGGGAGGCAACCTAGTGACAGAGGATGTGGAAAAAGCTAATGTACTCAATGCTTTTTTTGCCTCTGTCTTCACAAACAAGGTCAGCTCCCAGATTGCTGCACTGGGCAGCACAGTATGGGGAGGAGGTAACCAGCCCTCTGTGGAGAAAGAAGTGGTTCGGGACTATTTAGAAAAATTGGACGAGCACAAGTCCATGGGATGCGCTGCATCCAAGGGTGCTAAAGAAGTTGACGGATGTGATTGCAGATCCATTGACCATTACCTTTTAAAACTCATGGAGATTGGGGGGAGGTCCCGGATGACTGGAAAAAGGCTAATGTAGTGTCCATCTTTAAAAAAGGGAAGAAGGAGGATCCGGGGAATTACAGGCTAGTCAGCCTCACCTCAATCCCTGGAAAAATCATGGAGCAGGTCCTCAAGGAATCAATTCTGAAGCACTTAGAGGAGAGGAAAGTGATCAGGAACAATCAGCATGGATTCACCAAGGGCAAGTCATGCCTGACTAATCTAATTGCCTTCTATGAGGAGATAACTGGGTCTGTGGATGAGGGGAAAGCAGTGGATGTGTTATTCCTTGACTTTAGCAAAGCTTTTTATACGGTCTCCCACAGTATTCTTGCCGCCAAGTTAAAGAAGTATGGGCTGGATGAATGGACTATAAGGTGAATAGAAAGCTGGCTAGATCATTGGGCTCAACGGGTAGTGATCAATGGCTCCATGTCTTGTTGGCAGCCAGTATCAAGCAGAGTGCCCCAAGGGTCCGTCCTGGGGCCGGTTTTGTTCAGTATCTTCATTAATGATCTGGGGAATGGCGTGGACTGCACTCTCAGCAAGTTTGCAGATGACACTAAACTGGGAGGAGTGGTAGATAAGCTGGAGGGTATGGATAGGATACAGAGGGACCTAGACAAATTAGAGGATTGGGCCAAAAGAAACCTGATGAGGTTCAACAAGGACAAGTGCAGAGTCCTGCACTTAGGATGGAAGAATCCCATTCACTGCTACAGACTAGGGACCGAATGGCTAGGAAACAGTTCTGCAGAAAAGAACCTGGGGTTACAGTGGACGAGAAGCTGGATATGAGTCAACAGTGTGCCCTTGTTGCCAAGAAGGCTAATGGCATTTTGGGCTCTATAAGTAGGGGCATTGCCAGCAGATTGAGGGATGTGATCATTCCCCTCTATTCGACATTGCTGAGGCCTCATCTGGAGTACTGTGTCCAGTTTTGGGCCCCACACTACAAGAAGGATGTGGAAAAATTGGAAAGAGTCCAGCGGAGGACAAGAAAAATGATTAGGGGGCTGGAGCAACTGACTTATGAGAAGAGGCTGAGGGAACTGGGATTGGTTAGTCTGCAGAAGAGAAGAATGAGGGAGATTTGATGGCTGCTTTCAACTACCTGAAAGGGGGTTCCAAAGAGGATGGATCTAGACTGTTCTCAGTTCTAGCAGATGACAGAACAAGGACTAATGGTCTCAAGTTGCAGTGGGGGAGGTTTAGGTTGGATATTAGGAAAAAAAAATTCACTAGGAGGGTGGTGAAGCACTGGAATGGGTTACCTAGGGAGGTGGTGGAATCTCCTTCCTTAGAGGTTTTTAAGGTCAGGCTTGACAAAGCCCTGGCTGGGATGATTTAGTTGGAAATTGGTCCTGCTTTGAGCAGGGGGTTGGATTAGATGACATCCTGAGGTCCCTTCGAACCCTGATATTCTATGATTCCTTGGAATCATATCATTTCATGATCACTTTCACCCAAGCTGCCTTCCACTTCCAAATTCTCAACCAGTTTCTCCCTAATTGTCCACATCAAATCTAGAACAGCTTCTCCCCTAGTGGCTTTTTCCATCTTCTGAAATAAAAAAATTGTCTCCAATCTGTGTCCTGCTGTATTATTTTCCCAACAAATGTCTGGGTAGTTGAAGTCCCCATCACCACCAAGTCCTGTGCTTTGGATGATTTTGTTAGTTGTTTAGAAAAAGCCTCATCCACTTCTTCCTCTTTAGGTGATCTAAAATAAGCCCTTACCATGACATCATCTTTGTTTTTAGGTCTTTTATCTTTACCCAGAGACTTTCAACAAGTCTGTATCCTATTTCCATCTCAACCTCAGTGCAAGTGTATACATCTTTGATATTCAATGCATCACCTTCTCCCTTTTTTCCCTTCCTGTCCTTCCGGAGCAAGTTGTATGCTACTATACCAATATTGAAAACATGTACTTTTCTCATATGTCTGTGTGTGTGTGTGTGTGTGTGTGTGTGTCTGTCTATCTGTCTGTCTGTCTGTCTATACACACTCTTTCTCTTTGGAAATTCTGTGGGGGAAAATGTTAGAGTATTGGAGAACACTCAAATATTATGAATTTACTTTAATTTTCCCCCTTATGTGTATGTATTTTCTTAATGATGGTTGAAAAACCCTTACTCACACTGATGAGCCTTAGTAACTTCAGGGTGGTGAGTAACTACTAAACAGCAGGAGTAAGGGACCCATAATTCAGATCAGTGCAGAACTGTACAGCAGAATATCAAACTGTGTCTAACTTTTACCCTTGGGAATGTGGGCTCTAGATAAATGAAGCCACAAATATTAGCACCAAATTGGATCCTATGACCAGTGTTTGATTATTAGACATGGGCATCTTGCAGTTTCAAACAAACAAGTAAGTGCTAAATAATGACACCTAAATAATCTTAGTGACTAATACTTGGTCTGTAGCCCATTGGGTTGTTCAAATTTCAGCATTCAAGAGAGATTTCATTTTCATTGGATGCTGAAGGCCAGATTTTCAGAGATATTTAGGCACCTAGAAAGAAGTACAAAAGCACCTAAGTATCTAAAATGCATTGGTTTCAATAGGAGTTAAAAACCTACATGCTTCTGACAATCCATTAGGGTGCTTAGGCTAGGAGTTTTTATAGGAACCCTATAGAAGTTAGAGACTAAAATTCCAATGACTTTTAATGAGAGTTGCGTGTCTAAATCCCTTTGGTCACTTTAAAAATCACAACCTCTGTATTTAATAAACATTGCAACTATAGGGTGATCTCTTCTGCTGGTGTAAGGATGATCTGTTGAATTCATTAGAGACATAATAAGCACGGACTTCAATGGAGCTACAATGATTTACACCAACTGAGGATTTGGCCTCAGTTGATTTCAGTAGAGTTGCATCTGTTTACACTACTGGTATTCTGGTCTATTCCCTTCAGTGGAGCTACACTAGGAATAGGACCCATTTTCTAAACAAATATATCAAATATAAGGCAAGTCATATAACTTCATTTAGTGCTTCCTAACTAAAGGGCCATAAAACTTTGATTGATTATTGAATGAGAAAAGTGCCAGCATGAGAAACATCAGGGACCTTGTCCCAGAGGCAACGAGAACATATTTAAACAGTTTCAAGTCTTAAACAAACAATTTGTATTACCTACATCCACATAGATAGATATGCTGGAGGAGAAGAATTAAAATTTCACATAACCTTGGACCTCTGGATAGAAATCTGGTGAGGTTTTTTTGTTCATGTTTCTTTCATTTTATCCCTGTTAGCCTATATATTCTTCATATTTCTGAAAACCAAATTCATCTGCACAAACTTCCGTTGAAAATATTCTTTAATTTGAAAATGAAAGCTTCCACAAAATTGAGAAATTTGTTTTTGTTTTGTTTTGTTTTGTTTTTTCCAAAAATTCCATTTTTACAGTTCTTGATTTTGTGATTATTTATTGAATTTTTCTTTTACATTTCTTCTTCTTCTTCTTTAGGATTTTGCAGTTCTCTTTATTTGTTTGGTAGTTTTGTTAGTTTATGCTTTCTTTTGCAGTGTCAATTTTCATTGATCATCTTAGATATATGGGGGTCTGTTGAAATTAAAAAAAAGACTTTTTTTGTTTTGAAGGGGAAATGAAAAATGAAAAAAATTATACAGAATTTCTATGAAAAAAAAATTAAATATATTCTTATAGACTCAGATTCCCAGACTTTTTAAATGTAATGTAATGAAAATCATTTGAAAATGTTCACAATTTTGTGATATCTTTCCAGTTAATTAAACAGCTCTAATAAAAATTTATCTATCTGTTCATATACATCCATACATTATCTATCTATCTATCTATCTATGTATTTGCAGCTCTATTTATCTATGTACCTCACACTACAAGGCAAATGAAAAGCTCAATCTATCAACTTTCAACTTTCTACTTAAGAAGTTCATTGTTCCCCTATTTTCCCCCTATAGATATGTTGAGAACTTTACGTTGGAAATTGGACAAATGTCAGAAAAATGAAATAGTCAAAAATACGTTCTGCCTTTCTTGGATCCATCTGTCTCTGTGTCTAGATTACCTATTTATTAGAATTTATCCACTCACTGCATTCCTGTGTATATAAATTAGGTTTGTATTACTGTTTCATTTTTTTTTTCAGTTCTCACAGGACACTGTTTTGCTGAAGAATAATGGAGAATCAAACCACTGTGGCCAAATTTATTATCTTAGGAATTTCCAGTGACCCTCAGCTCCAGGTTTTCCTGTTCTTGGTATTTTTAGTTATTTATGTAATAACCTTACTGGGGAACATGCTTATCATGTTGGTGATAAAGGTTGATCCTCATCTTCAATCACCCATGCACTTCTTTCTGTCCCATTTATCCTTTGTTGACATCTGCTATTCCTCCACCATTGTCCCCAAGATGCTGGAGAACTTTCTAGCAGAGAAGAAAACCATTTCTGCCAATGGCTGCATTACCCAAATATTCTTTATTATTTTGTCATCTGGTGCTGAAATTTTCACTCTTGCAGCTATGGCTTATGACCGATATGCTGCCATATGTGACCCACTGCATTATATGGAAACAATGAAGAAACGACTCTGCCGACAGCTAGTGGTGGGTGCATGGATCATTGGCTTTATAGATGCTCTGTTAAATACTATTCCTCTGCTAAAATTACACTTCTGTGGTCCAAGCGAAATCAACCATTTCACCTGTGAGCTCCCTTCACTCTTGGTCTTGTCCTGCACTGAGACCTTCAACAATGAAGTGGTGCTCCTTTCCTCCATTGCAATATTTGGATCCAGCTCCTTCCTGCTCACACTGGTCTCCTACATTCACATAATTGCCACCATCCTGAGAATACACTCCATGGATGGCAGGCGTAAAGCCTTCTCCACCTGCAGCTCCCACCTTCTCATCGTTATTTTATACTTTGGGACAGGTTCCTTTCGATATGTGAGACCCAGCTCAGCATCCTCCGAGGTTCTGGATATGCTGGTGTCCATCCAGTACAGCATCTTGACCCCTATGTTAAATCCCATCATCTACAGCCTGAAAAACAAGGAGGTGAAAAGAGCCATAGTGAATATGTTGAAAAAAGCATAAGTTTCTCACGTAACATAAAAATGTTTATTGAAGGAGCAGTGAAATGTCAATAACTGAGTCTTCAGTGTTCACATTCAGGAAAGGTAGGATAATTAACGAGGAACAGACTTCCTCATTTTGTAGGTGGTTGTGAAAATCTTATCTGTATTATATATAAAATTGTGGACCAAATTCTAATTCTATTCTATTAGACCCTCCACAAGATTTTGGGGTCATGGTGGATAATCAGCTGAACATGAAATCCGAGTGTGACACTGGCCAAAAATCTAATTTGTTTGTGGGCAGCATAATCAGGGGAATTTTGAGTAGGAGTATAGAGATTAATTTACCTCTGTATTTGGCACTGGTGCAACCACTGCTGGAATATTTTGTCCAGTTCTGGTCACCCCATTTCAGAAAAGACATAGTGGAACTGGAGAAGGTTTGGAGAAGGGAACTAAATGGTATGGAATGGCTTCCATATTAAGAGAAACTGAAAGAATTAGGGAAGCTTATTTTAGGAAAAGATAATTAAAGGGGAGATGATAGAGATCTATAAAGTTATGAATGGTGTGGAAAAAGTGGATAGTGAAGTGTTGTTTACCATTTCCCACAATGCAAAAAGCACAGGTCACCCAATGAAATTAATATGCAGAACATTTAATACAAACAAGAGAAAATATTTTTGATACAGCATATAATCAACCTGTGGAATTCATTGCCAGGGGATTTTGTGATGGCCAAAAGTGTAACAACGGTGGTCAAAAAAAGAACAAGATAAGTTTATAGAAAATATAGCAGCACCCTGTTTTTCTGATCTAATTGGGACCGGGCCAGATTGGATAATAAAAAATGTGGATAATACTGAGAATGGGAAAGTATGAGTCTGCAGCATAGGTGCTGGAACTAGGGGTGATGGGGGTGCTGCTGCACCTCCTGGCTTGAAGTGGTTTCCATCCTATACAGGGTTTACAGTTTGGTTCAATGGCTCTCAGCACCCCCACTATAAAAATTGTTCCAGCACCCCTGGTCTGCAGTGCCATCCAGTGGACACAGGAGATATTGCCCACTTCTGGACCTGTGTGCACTGGTTGTTCAGTTAATATGGAGAGCTGGATAATGGAGGGTTGGAAAAATGGGGTTCTACTATGGGTCCATCAATGGTTATTAGCCAAGATGGTCAAGGGATGTAAACCCATGCTTGTGACAACCTTAACCTCTCACTGCCAGAAGCCAGGAGGAAAAGACAGGGGTGGAGCTATCCACAGTAGTCCTGTTCTGTACACTTTTCCTGAAGCTCTGGAACTGGCCACTATTGGAGACAGAATCCTAGGTCACATGGACCATTGGTATGATCCTTTATGGCAGTTTTTATGTTCTTATGTCCAGTCAGTTCTGCTGTCCATAATTCAAGAAGGATGTTTGAAAAACTCGAGAGGTTACAGAGAAGAGCCACAAGAATGATTAAAGACAGTCCTATCTTATCATCCCCTCCATAAATGTATCAAGCTCATTCTTGAAACAAGTTGTTTTTTTGCCCCCACTGCTCCCTGTGGAAGTGTCTCCCAGAAATTCACTCCTCTGATGGTTAGAAACCTTTGTCTAATTTCAAGCCTAGGCTGTTGATGGCCTGTCTCTATCCATTTGTTCTTGTGTCCACATTGGTGCTTAATTTAAATAACTCCTCTCCCTCCCTGATATTTATCCCTGTGATATATTTATACAGAGCAATGATATCTCCCCTCAGCCTTTGTTTGGTTCGGCTAAACAAACCAAACTCTTTGAGTGTTCTCTAATAAAGTAGGTTTTCCATTCCTTGGATCACCCTAGTAGTCCTCTTCTGCAACTTACCTGCACTCTCACGAGCTCCCTGTGTGTCACCCTCCCATCCCCCTCTATTTCAAGGATTGCCTGCAACAACTACGGACTTTTGTCAACAATTCTGTTTGTTTCTCCTCCCCACAATCCAGGGTCCCCAATTTTTACCCCCAAGCCAGAGGACCTGTGTGACCTTCTTTCTCCCCATGAGCCCCTCATTCTCCCCTGTCCCCATACCATTTTCTCTTATTGTCCTCAAATGCCGGAGGATCTATATCCATCCGTATTACCTTCTTATGCCTCAGGCCAAGAGCACTGTATTACCTCTTTCTTCCCCCTCTCCGAATACCATGGTTACACATTCTTCCCCCCTTTTCAGGGGCTCTCTGTGGCCCCATTTCCTCCTTCCCTCATACCAGGGTTCCCGATCCCCCGCACACACACATATACACATGATGATTCAGCAAGTTAAAGAAGTATGGGCTGGATGAATGGACTATAAGGTGGATAGAAAGCTGGCTAGATTGTCGGGCTCAACGGGTAGTGATCAATGGCTCCATGTCTAGTTGGCAGCCGGTTTCAAGTGGAGTGCCCCAAGGGTCGGTCCTGGGGCTGGTTTTGTTCAATATCTTCATTAATGATCTGGAGGATGGTGTGGACTGCACTCTCAGCAAGTTTGCAGATGACACTAAACTGGGAGGAGTGGTAGATATGCTGGAGGGTAGGGATAGGATACAGAGGGACCTAGACAAATTAGAGGATTGGGCCAAAAGAAACCTGATGAGGTTCAACAAGGACAAGTGCAGAGTCCTGCACTTAGGATGGAAGAATCCCATTCACTCTTACAGACTAGGGCCCGAGTGGCTAGGCAGCAGTTCTGCAGAAAAGGACCTAGGGGTTACAGTGGACGAGAAGCTGGATACGAGTCAACAGTGTGCCCTTGTTGGCAATGCTAGGCCTCACTTTGCTTTACAAGTTAGCAGTAGGTGCACCTAGCCCCTGAGCCCCTTCGAAGCATTTCCCTGTAGTGTCCAGAGCCTTATCCACTGAACACTCACAGAAATACCTGGCCTACTATCCCCAAGGCAACAGTATACACACCAGTTTGTATGATGCAACTCAGGATCAGCACTTAACTCAATATCACATCACTGAGACATATTTATAGTGAATCATAGAATCATAGCAGATTAGGGTTGGAAGAGACCTCAGAAGTTTATCTGGTCCAACCCCCTGCGCAAAGCAGGACCAACCCCAACTAAATCATCCCAGGCCGTGTTTTGTCAAGCCAGGCCTTAAAAGCCTCCCTGGACCACTACCCTCCTAGTGAAATAGTTTTTCCTAATATCCAACCTAGACCTCCCACACTGCAACTTGAGACAATTGCTCCTTTTTCTGAAATCTACCACCACTGAAAACAGCCAAGCTCCATCCTCTTTGGAACCCCCCTTCAGGTAGTTGAAGGCTGCTATCAAATCCCCCCTCACTCTTCTCTTCTGCAGTTAAATAAGCCCAGTTCCCTCAGCCTCTCCTCATAAGTCATGTGGCCCAGTCCCCTAATCATTTTTGTTGCCGTCTGCTGGACTCTCTCCAATTCGTACACATCCTTTCTGTAGTGGGGGGCCCAAAACTGGATGCAATACTCCAGACGTGGCCTCACCAGTGCTGAATACAGGGGGATAATTACGTCCCTTGATCTGGCAGTGCTCCTCCAGTAACTCCTCACTTAAAGTCATCCCAGTTAATGTTGTTTCATTGTTATGTTGCTGATCAATTAGGGAACATGCTCATTTAAAGTTGTGCAATGCTCCCTTCTAATGTCATTTGGCAGCCACCTGCTTTGTCCACTGATTGCAGGAAGAGCAGCCCATTGCTGCTAGCTGGTGGTGGCTTGTAACCAGGGTGGACTGGCAGCCCCCCTATCAGCTCCCCCTATCAGCTCCCTGCTCCTCTAAGTTCCCTGTGCTGCAGCCACCCAGCAGGCTATCAAGGCAGTTCAGCTGTCCCTTCCCCCACTGCCATGTGCTGCTCCTGCCCTTTGCCTTGGAGCTGCTTCCAGAGACTCCTGCTTGCTGTGCAGGGGGGAAAAGGAGGGGCTAATGTCAGGGTGTCCCCCT
>NC_048309.1:44854731-44905453 GCF_013100865.1 Trachemys scripta elegans
ATATGTTAGATATATATGTTCCATTCTATATGCATCCAAAGAAGTGGGCTGTAGTCCACGAAAGCTTATGCTCTAATAAATTTGTTAGTCTCTAAGGTGCCACAAGTACTCCTGTTCTTCTTTTCACTCCTTACATGGTATCTGTACATACATTCCACAATGATATTAATGACCTGTGTGACCCTGACTTTCATTTAAAACCTCACTTGACATTCCTTGGTGACCCAGAATATACATACCAGAGTCAGGAGATTCTTGTAATCCCCTTGCCAGGTGGCAATGATGGGTTCTTGGGTCACAGCCTCCTATGCTGGGGCCGCGGTGTGCCCCCCATTCATCCTTCACCCCCATGCTAGAGACTGCTGTGAAATCAATGGGTGCTAAGCATCTAGATGCTTTTGGATACACTACTAGATGCTTCAGTTTCTTTACAGATCTGGTCCTTTGGCACTTAAGTCCCAGAGGTCGGCACTAGTGCGACCCACACACCCCATGCTCTGCTGCAACCAAACTCTGTAGATGCCTCAACTTGCTTGGTGCCACCATTTCCCTCATTGCCTATGTTTTAGGCCTCAGGGCCCCACAGGCTCAGTGTGATTCTCAAACAAGGTGAAGATAGGTGGGAGGGAGAGCTGATGTTACCCTTTAGTCCAGGGCTCAGGGGACTCACCGGGGATGCAGAAGATCCCGGTTCATTTCCCCATCTGCCTGGCAAAGTATTTGAACAGGGGTTTCCCATGTCCAGGACCAACCCTCTGGGCTGTAGAGAGTCATTCACAGGCTCTCCCTGGGCCCATGGAAATTTAATCATTTGTACACAGTGGAACAGCTTCAACAGGAGAGTGAAAGGAACCCACCACAGGATATCCCCAAGAGCAGTGACTGGGGACCTCACAGAGTTATGAGACACCCCTGTGCAGAGCTATTCCCATCAGGAAGGGGGGGGCTTGAACCAGGATCCCCCATATCCTGGGTGAGTATGCTAGCTACTAGGCTAGAGGTCAAAGGAGAAATGTCTGCCTGCTCTCCTAGGGGGTATTCTGTGTGGAGTCAGGCAGGCTCTGAGCACAGCTACTGCATTGGACCCACAGATGAAACAGGCAAGGCAATCACTATCTTCAGCTGGCTAGAGGACCACCCCAGCTTAGGTATAAGAAGGGCACCAGGGTGCCTCCCTGAGGCAGCAGGGCACATGTCCGGAGGCAAAAACACAGGCATCTACGTAACCTGAACAGCAAACAATTAGGTGCTGAGTGAGTTTAGGTGCCTGCAGGATTACATGGCAGTTTAGCAGGGTTTTGTGGATCACAGTGGTGCCTAAATCTGGGCTTTAAAGACATAAGTCCCTTTGTGGAAGGGGGGTCAGGTGTTACTCCATGTGAGGTAGTCTGGCAGAATCTGGCCTTAGTCTTATAAGCTGACTCCCCCTTAAAAGGTGTAATTCACCCATACATGGCCCCCTACACCAGCTCTGTCCTTCTTAAGCCCTTAACACAGAACTTAGCTGGAGCTTAGTTTGTCCAAATAGTCGTCCCCATAGTCTTGCTACTGTGGGGCAAGTTGTTCTTAGAGAGCCAAGGGCCACATTCTGGGCACACACCAGATCCCCCCTTAATGGAGCCTTAGCCAAACTCTACCAACTTTCACACAATCACTTTCCTTCTGGCCTCGGCCAGCCAGGAGCAGGACAGCCTGGACTCAAATCTGAAAAGAAATTCTCTCCACACTTCCAATGCATCAGTGAGTGACACAGGCTGGAGCCCAAACAGTGGACAGCAAGGAAGTTAGTGCCATGCTGGGTGCACCCTATGAGTCACTGTCCTGTCTCCAGCAGGGGCCAGCAGCTGAGGAAGGTGTAAGTGCACCTGCACTGGGACATTATGTAATGATCAGTCCCCCACATATGTGAGTTGGTTTAAGCCTTGACACATGGTGGTTTTAAGAACTCAGTCTGGATCTAGATGATTTTTGTTACAAGGTAACAAGAACATTATTCATGGTAGCAACTAGAATGTACCACAGCAAGACCCCACAGAAGGGTGATCTACAGGTTCAGGTTCTGGCTTATGACTTAGGAGACTTGAGCTCAAATCCCTGCTCTGCTGCAGACTTCCTGTGTGACTTAGAGCAAGTCATTTAGCCTCTGTGTTCCTCAGTTCTCCATCTGTAATTTGGGATGATAGTACTGCCCTACCTCACAGTGGTGTGCTGTGGATAACTATATTAACAATAGTGAGGTGCTCTGATTCTATGATGAGGGGGAGGGGGGCAGATAGTGTCTATGCTAAACAAAAAGAAGCCAAATCTAACAATCACTGTCCACTCCCCAGAACAGATTCACTGTCATAATATATACTATTCAATTGAAATAACGGGTCAGTTATTCATCTGGTATAACCAGTGCAGTGTCATTGACTTCACTGGGGCTGCAGTGATTTACATTATCTGAGCATCTATAGATGAATCAATAAACAAAATAGGTCAAAGTATATAGATCTTTCTAAATCTGCAATATTATGCATTGTAAATTATTCATTCATTACTGATCCAGCACATTGTTAGCGTGTTAAACAGGTGATGCATGTCCCAGAGGTAACCAGAACGTATTTAGACTCCTCAGAAATAGTTAACTCTTGGTCTTAGTGTCAGAGAATAAAAGGTATTTCTTTGCAACAGGGGAGGGCCAGTGATGTAAACTATATATTATGATTTTATATCAATTAGAGCCATTCCCATTTAGTAACTGACTTTCAAGGTAAGGAATACCTGGTGTTTTTACTTACTGTATTAGTGAGACAGGGAGAAAGAGAGGGAGGGGGGAAGTGAAAGTGAGATATTACACAGAGAGAAAGAAAGAGAGAGAGAGAGAGAGGTTTGTATAAGAATAGATAGATAGATAGATAGAACAAATTTGTATAACACAAGCTCTAATTTACACAAGATCAAAGACTAGCAAGCCTAAAATATAAACAAGGTGTCTTGTACAATCACACAGCAATGTAAAGATTATTACACATAGCAGCACAGCCAAGAAAGAACAAACTATGCTGCCTTTCCACTTCATCAACTTTCTGATCATGTTCTAAGTTAGGTGGCCAGGCTGCATGTGTATCTGATTCACCGCGGCATAGACAAGGTAATCAAAACACAAAAGACTGGTTGATTTTATCACACTCTAGCCTTTGTTTCGACTAACCTCCATGTTTTGCAGTATGGAACTGTGATACCAAGTCTAGCAAAAGTGAAGAGACATCACAAAGAGAAGATCGACTCTTTTGGTGAGTAGACATTTTCAGAACCAAGTAATTTGGTAAATAAATTGGATGGGTTCCTCTGATGGTGTGTATCTGTGCTGTTTCCTTGAACTGAGGATCTGAATAATTGGTTCTTCCTTGTCTTGAACCACATGTCATGTGTCAGAATATATACTTGGGCATAACTCAGTACAAGTTGGTGGAAAATGTTAATGTTCCATTGTGGTTGTGTCTTACATACATTTTATATAGGCTCGGATCACAAGATGCAAGGCAGTGTAGAATCAGGCCCATTTGTTTGTAGAGAAGAAGCTAGAATGAGGCTGGTTTGTCTGAACCATGGCAGATCCTTGTTCTGTTTTGGACAATGGGAGTTCTGCTGTTGATGTCAATAGCACCATATAGATCTTGCTCCTAGAAAATCTGTATTCTAGGACAACTGAAAAGCAAGACAGAGTTACCAAATTGCCACCATCAGCATGAGTGATAATAGTTAGATCTGGCCAAAAAATGTCATTTGTTTTTCATAGGAAATTTTGCAAAACATTTTTTCTAAAGATTTGTTTGTTTTGTTTTCTGTTTTATTTATTTTTATTATTTGTAATGGAAAAAACCCACCCCCTGAAAAATGTTTGGTTTTAGAAATCTGAAAACTAAATAGTTTAACCAAAAAAAGCAACATTGTAATTTTTTTTTATATTGTATTTTAAAAGCTGGAAAAAAATATCAGTTTAGGGTTTTGGAAACTATTTATTTATTTTGAGGACTGTTGGATTTCTATTGAACAAAAGGAAAATTTTGAATCCAAAAAATTCCCTCCCCCCAATTAAATCAATACACCGTCACTCTAAATGAATAGCCTGATTGTCAGAGATGAGCAACGTCATGAGCTCCCATTGACATCTGTTTGAATCTGGGAGGGCTTAGCATCTCTGAAGTTCAGGCCAATTACTGTGATACCTAGCTATGGCTTCCAGTGTCTAAGTGTAGCCACCTGAGTTGAAATGTTCTAGCCAACATTTTAAAATTGCTAACAATGTAGCATAATGGATAGAAAACTGCATGGGGCTGCAGGAAACATATGTTTTAGCCCTGGTACTGCTGGGTGGCTTTGGGAAAGATTTTAAAAGCATTTATGTGCCTAAATGCCTTCAAAAATCCAGCCCTACATCTCTCTGTGTCCTAGCTTCCTCATTTGTAAAATGGGGGTGAGGATACTGACATCTTTTTCAAAGTGCTTTGAGATCTAATAATGACAAATGCTATATAAGTCAACCTGTGGAACTCTTTGCCAGAGAATGTTGTGAAGGAAAAGACTATAACAGGGTTAAAAAAAGAACTAGATAAATTCTTGGAGGATAGATTCAATATTAGCCAGAATGGGCAGGGATGTTGTCCCAAGCCTGTTTGCCAGAAGTTGGGAATGGGCGACAGGGGATGGATTACATGATGATTAGACTGGTCTACAATTTTTGAGAAGTCATCTGCTTCAGAGATAAAATGTGCTATTTATTATGTATTTTGATGTGCTGAATTCAAATATGACAATTAAAACAACTGATTGACTACTGTTTCTAAGATATTTAAGTTTTTACATATTATGTCTATGTATATAGTGTAGATAGTAGAGTTTTAATCATAAATTGTAAACCTAGGTCTTTTCATGTGTTTATGGTTGCTTTACATGATAATATTTCATCTGTCCTGTTTATGTAACACTTTAAAAATCAGCAAAAGGGTTATATAAATAAAATTTATTATGAAACAAAAGACAAGAACTATTATGTACATAGTTTAGTCCTATTCAGTGTCTACAAGGCGCTTCTTGGCTTGTCTCTTGTATTCATTAAATGGAGCATCTCTTGTCACTGTCCAGCAATAGTCTGCAAGCATTGATGGGTTCGATTTGCCCTGATTTCATTTCTCCCTTGTTGCAATGTCCTGGTGAAATCGCTCGCCGTGCTTGTCGCTCACTGCTCCGCAGTTCAGTGGAAAAAAATCTAGATGAGAGTGCAAAAAAAGTATCTTTAGTAACATGTTGCAACCAAGGCTTTTGTATGCCTTGAGGAGGTTTTCCACCAACAACCTGTAGTTGTCTGCCTTGTTGTTTCCGAGAAAATTTATTGCCACTAACTGGAAGGCTTTCCATGCCATCTTTTCCTTGCCATGCAATGCATGGTCAAATGCATCATCTCGAAGAAGTTCACGAATCTGAGGACCAACAAAGACACCTTCCTTTATCTTAGCTTCACTTAACCTTGGAAATTTTCCATGTAGGTACTTGAAAGCTGCTTGTGTTTTGTCAATGGCCTTGACAAAGTTCTTCATCAGACCCAGCTTGATGTGTAAGGGTGGTAACAAAATCTTCCTGGATTCAACAAGTGGTGGATGCTGAACACTTTTCCTCCCAGGCTCCAATGACTGTCGGAGTGGCCAATCTTTCTTGATGTAGTGGGAATCTCTTGCACGACTATCCCATTCACAGAGAAAACAGCAGTACTTTGTGTATCCAGTCTGCAGACCGAGCAAGAGAGCAACAACCTTCAAATCGCCACAAAGCTGCCACTGATGTTGGTCATAGTTTATGCACCTCAAAAGTTGTTTCATGTTGTCATAGGTTTCCTTAATATGGACTGCATGACCAACTGGAATTGATGGCAAATTGCCATGATGCAGTAAAACAGCTTTAAGACTCGTCTTCGATGAATCAGTGAACAGTCTCCACTCATCTGGATCGTGGCTGTAAAGCAGTGTTATCAGTTTTGTTCATTATTTCTTGGACACGAGGCATTAGCCACTGTCAGAAGACAGGTTTCAGAGTAGCAGCCGTGTTAGTCAGTATCCGCAAAAAGAACAGGAATACTTGTGGCACCTTAGAGACTAACAAATTTATTTGAGCATAAGCTTTCATGGGCTACATCCCACTTCTTCGGATGCATAGAATGGAACATATACTGAGGAGATATATATACACACACATACAGAGAGCATGAACAGGTGGGAGTTGTCTTACTAACTCTGAGAGGCCAATTAAGTAAGAGAAAAAAAAAACTTTTGAAGTGATAATCAAGATAGTCCAGTACAGACAGGTTGATAAGAAGTGTGAGAGTACTTACATGGGGAGATAGAGTCAATGTTTATAATGGCTCAGCCATTCCCAGTCTTTATTGAAACCTAAATTGATTGTGTCTAATTTGCATATCAATTCGAGTTCAGCAGTTTCTCGTTGGAGTCTGTTTTTGAAGCTTTTCTGTTGTAAAATAGCAAGACAGGATACTAGGCTAAATGGACCTTTGGTCTGATCCAATATGGCTGTTCTTATGTTCTTTTAAGAACTAGGTATTAATGTTCTATTTGTGCAATGTCATCCGTAGTGACTTAAAGACTATTCAAAAGGCAATAACACTGTTCTGAACAGCTTACTGTCCATTCTTTCAAGTTGAAAGACAGAATAATCAGTTGGGAATCATGGGGAAAACAATGGGCGTAACAGGAAGAAGACATTTTTGCTTTTGTTCATAATGTTTGTGTGTGTGTTGAGTCTTTCGTGAGCAATCAGTTAAACAGAAATAGAGTGTTGAGGGGCATTGGTCACAGAAGAAAAGATTTTAGCCCACATCCTGAATCAGGTCTGGGAATGGAACCTGTGCAGAACCCCACTTACTTCACTGGGGTTCAGCATGGGGTCCATGCATGCAGCTCCAGCACCATGATCTGGGCTTTGAAGTGTTGTTCTATTTTGAGGTGTGTTGTAAGAATGACACTATTGTTTCAATCCCCTCCTTCAGTAGAATCCAGAGTAACATCTGTTGAGGTGACAGCCAAAAAATGGGTTTGAGAGCCAATAAAACGAAGAGAGTTTGAGGCAGATTCTGTTCTTTCTTGTGCATCATCAACTCACTTGCCTAGTAAATTGTTTTAAGATCTTCATAAAAATCAGTGGTTTTGTATAGATTTGACTGAGGGCAGCAGTGCAAACAATGGGGTCAAATAGGTGTCAGAATTTGGCCCGCTGAACCTATATAGCTGATGGGCAGATTTGGGTGCCTCAGGCTGAAGACACCTTAATGAGGTCTGTTTTTATACAGTGAGTGCTCAGCAATTTCAGAAAATAAACCCCCTTTAAGGGTTCCCAAGTCAACCATCCAAAAAATGAGAAAATCAAATGCACCATCCACTTTGGCAAATCTTGGCCTGTAACATTATACTAGATGGAGAGAACACATCCTGATTTCCACATCCCATATTTAACATCGGAGCTGGAAACTAGTGAAAAACATCTTTGATTTGCAAACCTGTCACAAATAAGTCATAATTTACCACTGATGTGATCCATTTTTTTACTGAGATAATACTACTGAAGTCATTGTACTTATGCTGGCATAAAGATGGAGCAATGCATGGGTGAATCACACCTATCTATGGAAATCATTGACAGACAACAGACAGACATTTGTTATGCTATTCTTATGAAGTTATCTGACCAAATACAACCACCCTAATCAGAAGGTTATTTGCAAATTGTCTTCTAATATTTCCTTAATTTTATCAGTTTCAACACAGTTAGATATGGAATGGATGATATAAGATCTGGTTTAGAAAATGGGTTGTGCAGGAGGTGTCCACAAGAGGATCTTGGTTTTATGGGTCACTGTATGAAAAATACCTTGGATAAGGTGTTCATGCCTTTGTAATTAAAGAAAATACTAATGTAAACCCTAATGTAATAGTACAAATCCTATTTTCAATTCACTTGGAGTGTGGAATTAGAATTTGGACATCTAAAGCCACTTGGTGCCTTTGAAACTCTCACTTGAATTTTCTTTCTCTCATGGAATTTTCAAATATTGTTATTATATTATATCATATTATACTATTTCATTTATTTTTTTCTCTTTTTACAGGTCACTATATGTGAATGGAAATCCAAACCAATGTGACTGAGTTTATTCTCATGGGATTTTCTCATGACCCACACCTCCAAATTTTCCTCTTCTTGGTATTTTTAGTTATTTACCTAATCACCCTAGTGGGGAACATGGCGATTATGCTAGTAATAAGGGTAGATCCTCACCTCCACACTCCCATGTACTTCTTCCTGTCTCATTTGTCCTTTGTCGATATCTGCTATTCCTCAGTGGTTGTCCCTAAGATGTTGGTGAATTTCCTAACAAAGCACAAAACCATTTATATCAATGGTTGTCTTGCCCAGATGTTCTTCATTCTGCTCTTAGCTGTTACTGAAATTTTCATACTCTCAGCAATGGCTTATGACCGATACGCTGCCATATGTCACCCATTGCATTATGCAGTGACCATGAACAAACGAGTCTGCAGCCAGTTGGTGGGCTGTTCATGGACAATGGGGCTCTTGTATTCACTGGTCAACACTGTCCTTGTGTTAAAGTTACACTTTTGTGGGCCCAATGAAATCAGGCATTTCAGCTGTGAGCTCCCTCCACTATTACAGCTATCTTGTACTGGGACCTTCACCAACAAAATAGCTCTTCTTTCTTCTGCTGTGATATTTGGTTTCAGCTCCTTCCTCCTCACCCTGGTCTCCTACATGTTCATCATCTCCACCATCCTGAGGATACGCTCTGTGGAGGGCCAACGTAAAGCCTTCTCCACCTGCAGCTCCCACCTTATCGTGGTGGGTTTATTGTACATGACAGCTATTTTCCAGTACATGAAACCCAGCTCAGTCACTTCACTTGTTTTAGATGAGCTGTTCTCTATCCAGTACAGCATCTTGACCCCCATGTTAAACCCCATCATCTACAGCCTGAAAAACAAAGAAGTGAAAACAGCCCTGAGGAAAATAATGGAAAAAAATACAGTTTGTCTTATTTAATGTTTGGCTCAAAATACCATCACCACCATCTTCCTTGTTTACCTCCTCAACCTATTTGACGGCATCTGCTGCTCCTTTCTTAGGTTTCCAGTTGTTTAGAACAGTGTCTGTATGATTGTACAGTACCCAACACAATAAGTTCCTGAACACTGGGAAGAAAACTCAGTAGGGTTGGTCAAAACATTTCATTCAATTTTTTTTCAGTACATAATGGTCAATACTGGATCTTTTTTCAAATAGACAACATTGATATCTATTGAATATTTTTCTTTTTTTACATCATCAGTAGTTTTAGCCTCTCCATTTAGTAACAGGCCTGTACCATTGTTATGATTTCTTTTTTCCAGATTGTCTTGAAAATGTCCTTCTTATTTTCCTTAGCCCTGCCATTGATGGATTTTTCCCTGTCTTTAGCTTCCATTATCAATGTTTTACACTTCATAACTTCTAATATGTATTCATTACTATCTACTTCACCTTTTTTCCATTCGTTAGACTTTTGTTTTTATTTTAACTGCTACTTTAACTTCCCCCCTTCACCAGGATGGGCTCTTAACCAACATTTTCTTTTCTCAAAAATGTGGAATGGTGGCTTTGGGGCCACCTAGTAAACCTTTTTTAAAACAACTCCTAGTTATAAATAAGTTTTTTTCTGTCTGAATTTTTCATCCTAATAAATTTTGCTCTGTTTAATTAGCCCTTTTAAAGCACCAGAGGTGTGTCTGTAAATATAAATATATTATTGGTTGGGACCATCCTCTGTTTGCCCATAAGAAATGTAGTCAGGTAATTTTCAGTGGTCTGCAGGTAAGCACCAACTTCAGGACATTTATGCAGGAAGCATGCACATTTTTGTTTCTTTGTTCATTAAGTTTATGAAATCCCGAGATGAGATTTTAGGGATGGTAATGGGGACTGGAGGATAGCTAATGTGACACCAATTTTTAAAAATGTCTCCAGAGGTGATCCCGGCAATTACAGGCTGGTAAGCCTGACTTCAGTACTGGGCAAACTGGTTGAAACTATAGTAAAGAACAAAATTGTCAGACACATAGGTTGAACACTATTTGTTAGGGAAAAGTCATCATGGTTTTTGTAAAGGGAAATCATATCTCACCAAACTAGCAAAATTCTTTGAGGTGGTCATCAAGTATGTGGACCAAAGGGATCCAGTGGATATAGAGTACTTAAATTTTCAGAAAGCCTTTGACAAGGTCCCTCACTAAAGGTTTTTAAGGAAAGTAAGCTGTCACGGGATAAGAAGGAAGGTTCTCTCATCAGTTGGTAACTGGTTAAAAGATAGGAAACAAAAGATAAGAATAAATGGTCAGTTTTCAGGATGGAGAGAGGTAAATAGTGGTGTCCCCAGGGGTCTGTAGTGGGACCAGTCCTATTCAACATATTCATAAATTATCTGGAAAAAGGGGTAAACAGTGGGGTGGAAAAAAATTGCAGTTGATACAAAACTATTCAAGATAGTTAAGTCCAAAGCAGACTGAGAAGAGTTACAAAGAGACCTCACAAAATGTAGTGACTGGGCAACAAAATGGCAGATGAAATTCAATATTGAATAATGCAAAGTAATGCACATTGGAAAAAAATAATCACTACTATATATACAAATTGATTAGATTTAAATTAGCTGTTACCACTCAAGAAAGAGATATTGGAGTCGTGGATAAGTTCTCTAAAAACTTCCAATCGATGTGCAGAAGCAATAAAAAAAAGCTAACAGAATGCCAGGAATTATTAGGAAAGGGAAAGGTAATAAGACAAAATATATCATATTGACTCTATATAAATACATGGTACGCCCACATCTTGAATAATGTGTGCAGATCTGGTTGCCCCATCTCAAAAGAGATATATTGGAATTGGAAAAGGTTAAAAAAAGAACTACATAAGTTCATGGAGGATAGGTCCATCAATGACTATTGGCCTGGATGGGCAGAAATGGTGTCCCTAGTCTCTGTTTCCCAGAAGCTGGGAATGGGCAACAGGGGATAGATCACTTGATGATAGGTTTAAAACAAATAAAAGGAAATTCTTCTTCACACAGTGTACAGTCAACTTGGGGAACTCCTTACCTGAGGAGGTTGTGAAGGCTAGGACTTTAACAGTGTTTAAAAGAGAACTGGATAAATTCATGGAGGTTAAGTCCATTAATGGCTATTAGCCAGGATGGGTAAGGATTGGTGTCCCTAGCCTCTGTTTGTCAGAGGGTGGAGATGGATGGCAGGAGAGAGATCACTGGCAGGAGAGAGATCATTACCTGTTAGGTTCAATCCCTCTGGGGCACCTGGCATTGGCCACTGTTGGTAGACAGGATACTAGGCTAGATGGACCTTTTGTCTGACCTAGTATGGCTGTTCTTATGTTCTTATATTCTTATGAATAAATGGTCATTTTCACAGTGAAGAGAGGTAAATTGTGGAGTCTTCCAAGGATCTGCACTGGGATCATTGCTTTTCAACATATTCATGAATGATCTGGAAAAAAGGGGTAAACGGTGAGGTGGCCAAGTTTGCAGATGATACAAAATTATTCAAGATAGGTAAGCCCAAAGCAAACTGAGAAGCGTTTCAAAGGGATATCACAAAACTGGATGGCTGGGCAACAAAATGACAGATGATTCATAGATCGATAGATACTAGGACTGGAAGGGACCTCGAGAGGTCATCGAGTCCAGTCCCCTGCCCTCATGGCAGGACCAAATACTGTCTAGACCATCCCTGATAGACATCTATCTAACCTACTCTTATATAACTCCAGAGATGGAGATTCCACAGGCTCCCTAGGCAATTTATTCCAGTGTTTAACCACCCTGACAGTTACGAACTTTTTCCTAATGTCCAACCTAAACCTCCCTTGCTGCAGTTTAAGCCCACTGCTTCTTGTTCTATCCTTAGAAGCTAAGGTGAACAAGTTTTCTCCCTCCTCGTTATAACACCCTTTTAGATAGCTGAAAACTGCTATCATGTCCCCTCTCAGTCTTCTCTTTTCCAAACTAAACAAACCCAGTTCTTTCAGCCTTCCTTCATAGGTCATGTTCTCAAGATCTTTAATCATTCTTTTTGCTCTTCTCTGGACCCTTTCCAATTTCATCACATCTTTCTTGAAATGCGGTGCCCAGAACTGGACACAATACTCCAGTTGAGGCCTAACCAGCGCAGAGTAGAGCGGAAAAATAACTTCTCGTGTCTTGCTCACAACACACTTGTTAATGCATCCCAGAATCATGTTTGCTTTTTTTGCAACAGCATCACACTGTTGACTCATATTTAGCTTGTGGTCCACTATAACCCCTAGATCCCTTTCTGCCATACTCCTTCCTAGACAGTCTTTTCCTATTCTGTATGTGTGAAACTGATTTTTTCTTCCTAAGTGGAGCACTTTGCATTTGTCTTTGTTAAACTTCATCCTGTTTATCTCAGACCATTTCTCCAATTTGTCCAGATAATTTTGAATTATGACCCTATCCTCCAAAGCAGTTGCAATCTCTCCCAGTTTGGTATCATCTGCAAACTTAATAAGCGTACTTTCTATGCCAATATCTAAGTCGTTGATGAAGATATTGAACAGAGCCAGTCCCAAAACAGACCCTTGCGGAACTCCACTTGTTATACCTTTCCAGCAGGATTGGGAACCATTAATGAAATTCAGTGTTGGTAAGTGTAAAGTAATGCACATTGGAAAACATAATCCCAACTATAAATACAAAATGATAGGGTCTAAATTACCTCTTACCACTCAAGAAAGAGATCTTGGAATCATTGTGGATAGTTCTCTGAGAACATCCACTTAGTGTGCAGTGGCAGTCAAAAAAGTTAACACAATGCTGGGACCATTAAGAAAGGCATAGAAATAAGACAGAAAATATCATAATTCTACTATATAAATGCATGGTATGCCCATATCTTGAATAGTGCATGCAGTTCTGGTCACCTTATCTCAGAAAATATATATTAGAATTGGGAAAAGTACAGAGAAGGGCAACAAAAATTATTAGGGTATGGAACACATTCCATATGAGGAGAGACTAAAAGACTAGGACTGTTAAGTTTAGGAAAGATATGAATAAGGAGGCATATGACAGAAGTCTATAAAATCATGACTGGTGTGGAGAAAGTGAATAAGGAAATATTATTTACCCCTTCACATAACAGAAGAACCAGGGGTCAGCCAATGAATTTTAATTGGCAGCAGGTTCAAAATAAGCACAAGGAGTATATCATCACACAATGCACAGTGAACCTGTGGGACGTTGCCAGGGGATGTCGTGAAGGCCAAAAGTAGGGAGGGAGTGCTCAGTGGTTTGAGCATTGGACTGCTAAACCCAGAGTTGTGAATTCAATCCTTGAAGGGGCCATTTAGGGATCTGGAGCAAAAATCTGTCTGGGGATTGGTCCTGCTATAAACAGTGGGTTAGACTAGATGACCTCCTGAGGTCCCTTCCAACCCTGATATTCTATGATTCTATGATAAACTGGTTCAAAAAGAAATTAGATACGTTCATGGAGTATAGGTCCATCAATGGCTATTAGTCAAGATGGTCAGGCATTCAACCCCATACTCTGGGTGCCTCTAAACCTCTGACTGCCAGAAGCTTGGACTGGATGACAGGGGATGGATCATTGAATAATTGCCTTACTCTGTTTATTCCCTCTGAAGCATTTGGCACCGGCCACTGTTGGACGATAGGACACTGGACTGTATGGACAAATGGTCTGACCCACTATGGCCATTGTTATGTTCTGGGAATGTTTTAAATCATTGCTTTGGATTTTATTCATCTGCCCATCGTGCCATAAATACAGCTATCAGATGCATTTGAAAGAATTGCTGATTGGTGTGCTAATTATACTGTTACATTAAAGAGTTCTGTATTGTTGAAAGCAGTGAAGTGCAAAACATGTTTTTACAGTCCTGGTTAGGAAATCCTGCTAGCTCATGGAGCAATTTAAACACTCACACACACATGCAACTTAATAATAAATGGAGATATACCTATCTCATAGAACTGAAAGGTCATCAAGTCCAGCCCCCTGCCTTCACTAGCAGTACCAAGTATTGATTTTGCCCCAGATCCTTAAGTGGCCCCCTTCAAGGGCTGAACTTACAACCCCAAGTTTAGGAGGCCAATGCTCAAACCACTGAGCTGTCCCTCCTCCTAAACTTGCAATCATATATGGCGCAGATCCATTAATTGCATAATCCAATAGCATCTCTTGTATTTCTCCAAGTCTAAACAAAGGATGTAATGTGTAACAAGACCCGAAAATGTGGAGGGATATCAATTATGCAGGAAACCTAAAATGATACATCATTCCTTCCTTCAATGTGGGAAAACTTAAAATGGACTTGTGGTAATGCATTAGGTTTGCTTTCAGAAGAGATCAATTCCCTGTTCCATCACTGTGGGTTGCTTGGGGCAAGTAAATTCATATTTTATCCGCCTCCATTTCTTGTCTGTAACGAGGCTGCATACTGTCTTACCAGAAGGACATAGACAAACTAGAGGGGGTTCCAAGAAGGGCCCTGAATCATCATCTGTGTTCAGGGAGGTCCTGCTGAAGCAGGAGACATTGAAATTCTGGCCAATTTTGTGGAGGGCACAACGGAGATGCATTGTATACGTGGGCAGGAGAGTATGAGATTTTCAGGTGCTCCTTTATTACATTGCATGAGCTACCCATAGAATGGACTCCAGTGAAGATGGGATTACAGTGTCCATGGAGACAATGCAGAAGTCCAACAAGATGGATGGCAGAATATGGGAATGGGTGGAACCTATATTACACTCCCGACCCCTGCGCACACAGCCACCAAAATGCTGAACAGCAGAGATAAAGTGGTTTGGAGGGTTAAATAATCTGGGACAGCCACAGAGTTGGTGCTAATTAGTCCCTTCAGGAAGCATGAAGGGAACTAGATGCCAGAATGGGACTCTCTGGGTCGCAGTAAGTCCCTCATCTGCTTCTGGAACAGCACAGGTAACATCAGGCTTTTGAAAGGAGACTAGGAGTATTAGAATGATAGAAATGTAGGGTTGGAAGGAATACACAGGCCATCCCTTTGTCCAGCCTGTTCTTAGAATCCTCCAGTGACAGGAATCCCACAACCTCTCTTGGAAGCCTCTTCTAGAGCGTAACTACCCTGAGAGTTAGAAAGTTTTTCCTAACTTCTAACCTAAATCTCCTTTGCTGCAGATTAAGCCTGCTTCTTCTAGCCCTGCCTTCAATGGATATGAAGAACACTTGTTCACCATCTTCTTCAATAACAGCCCTCAACATATTTAAAGACTGTTTTCACCTCTTCCCCCTCCCCGTCTTTCTTTTCTCAAGACTAAACATGACCAGATTTTTAAACCTTTCCTCATGAGACATGTTTTTTAAAACTTATTTTTTTTCATATTTTGTTGCTTTCCTCTGAATTCTCCAATTTATCCACATCTTTTCTGAAATGTGATGCCCAGAACTGTACACAGTACTCCAGCTGGGGTCTCACCAGTGCTGAGTGGAGTAGAACAATTACCTCCCATGTCTAACATATGCCTCTCATGTTAATAAACCCCAGAATGATATTAGCCTTTTTTTGTAAATGCATCACATTGCTGACTCATATTCGATTTGTGATCCACTATAACCCCAAGGTTCTTTTCAGAAGTACCATCACCTGGCTAGTTTACCCAATTTTGTGGTTGTGCATTTGAATTTTCCTTTCTAAGTGTTGCACGTTGCACTTGCTATTATTGAATTTCATCTTGTTGATTTCAGATCAATTGTCCAATTTGTCAAGGTCATTTGGAATTCTTATCCTGTCCTCTAAAAGAGCTTGAAACTCCACCCAGGCTGCTTTCATCGGCAAATTTTATAAAAATACTCTCCACTCCATTATCCAAGTCATTAATGAAAAAATGAATATTACCAGACCCAGGACAGACCTCCATGGGACTCCACTAGATACATCCCCCTAGTTTGACAGTGGATCACTGATAGCTACTCTTTGAGTGAGGTATTTCAAGTAGGTTGGCACGTATCTTATAGTAATTTAATCTAAACCACATTTCCCTAGATTGCTTACCAGAATGTCACATGGGACTGTGTAGGAACTAAAATCAAGATCTATCATATCTACAGCTTCTCTCTCATCTACTGGGCCAGTAACCCTGTCCACGAAAGAAATTAGGCAGATTAGGAATGATTTGTTCTTGACAAAGCTATATTGAAACTTTAACTTTTTTAATCTCAGCATCTACTGTCATTAAATAATTATTTTCTGGTTCCCTCCTATTGTCTGACACCCCCATAATTTCCCGCAACTGTGAAAACTTAAATTGATAAAAATAAAAATAAAATGCTTAAAAGTCATAACTTTGTGTAACTTTGAAAATTTAAATGGCTGCAAATATAAATAAATAAACATCAATATTATCCATCAAAATTATAGAAGAAAATAAAAAAAGCATTATGCCAAATGTCCTTATAACTCTGTTATCCTCTACATGCTTACAAATTGAGTGTTTAATAATTTATTTCAGTATCTTTCCAAGTATCAAAGTTAGGATTACTGGTCTATAATTCCCCAGACCCTCTTTGTTCCCAGTTTTAAAGATAGGTACTCTGTTAGTCCTTCTCCAGTCCTCTGGGTTCTCATGTGTACTCCACGAGCTTCTCAAAGATAATCACTGATGTTTCTGAGATTGCTTCAGCAATATTTAGGTATCTTAGGGTGAATTTCATCAGGTCCTGCCAACCTGAATACATCTAACTGATTCTAATACTCTTTAACCTGCTCTTTCCTCATTTTGTCTTGTGTTCCTTCCCCTTGGTGTTAATATTAATTGTGTTAAGTATCTGGTCACAGTTTATATTTTTAGTGAAGGCTGAAGCAAAATAGGCATTAAATATCTTTGCCTTCTTGATGTCATCCATTATAAGCTCTCCTTCCCCACTAAAATAGAGGACCTATCCTTTCCTTCATCTTTCTCTTGCTCATAATGTAGTTATAGAACCTCTTTGTTATGACATTTATATTCCTTGCTAAAGTGTAACACATTTTGTGCTATAACATTTCTGATTTTGTCCCTACCTGCTTATGCTATTCTTTTGTACTCATCCTTAGCAACTTGTCCATGTTTCCACTTTTTGTGCATCTGAAGAAGTGGGCAGTAGCCCCTGAAAGCTTATGCTCTAATAAATTTGTTAGTCTCCAAGGTGCCACAAATACTCCTGTTCTTTTTGCGGATACAGACTAACACGGCTGCTACTCTGAAACTTTTTGGACAATTCCTTTTTGATTTTTTAAAGCTCCTGGTGGAACCATCTTGGCATCTCACTACTCTTTCAATCTTTCCTTTGCATTGGGATAGTTTGTTGCTGCACCTTTAATATTGTCTCTTTGAGAAACTATAAGCTCTCCTGAACTTCTTTTTCCATTAGATATTTTTCCACTAAGGACCTTACCTATCAGTTTTCTGAGTTTGCTAAAATTTGCTTTTTTGAAGTCTATGGTCCTTGTTTTGCTTCTCTCACTCCTTCCTTTCCTTAGAATCATGAAATCTATCATTTCATGATCAGTCACCTAAATTCCCTTCAGTGTTTGCTTCACACCCAATTCCTCCCTATTAGTCAGAATTAAGTCTAAAATGACTGTCTCCCTGGTTACTTCCTCCACCTTCTGAACCAAAAATGTGTCTGCTAAATATTCCAAGAATTTATTGAATGTTTTGCTTTATTACACACTGATCTTCAGAATCACAACTGATTGCCACAACTGAACAGATTTGCAACAGCCTCTGATTTACTCAAATCAACTTTGGGTAAGGGACCCAATTCTGTGAAAACAGAGCTATCTTCTTGCAAAGAACTACCTGCCTCTACCAACTGAACTCAGCAGACTTCAACTAGGTGACATTTCTCTCTAATATGCTGGGTTGTTTCCATCTGTACAAGAGAAAATTCTACCACCATTCAAAGGACAGCATCTCCCTACTAAAAATTCCCGGGCTGAAAAATTGAATTTCAATCCCACAGGAAATGCCAAGATTTTGAAATTTCATTTAATCCTGAAAAGGCAAAATCTTGATTTTTTTTTTTTTTTTTTTACACAATGAACTGTTACAAACTGTTTTGTTTCAACCTTAGAAAATTGTTTCTTTTCAATGAATAGTCCAAGTAAAAAAGGGAAAGTGAAACATTTTGATCCTACTTTCCTGTAGAAAATTTGAACAAAATTGATGTTCCCACAAAAAAAAAAAAAAAGTTTGATTTTGTTGAATTAGCACTTTTCAGGGGGAAAAACTATTCCATCTCTACATTTTCAACTAGCTCTATTCACAAAAGAAGCACACGAAAACAGTAAAGAGAAAGCAGAGAATTCAAACCTTTAAAGGTTGATCTAATTTTATATGAAATCAAATGAGCACCAGAGGGAAGCAAAGGATAAAGAATCACACAGAGAGCAAGGTTTTTAAAGTATTTTAGGTGTCTACTGGACTTTCAAAAGCACCTAACAGTCATTGATTTCAGTGTGTATTAGGTGCCCTAGATGCTTTTGAAAATCTCACTAAGTGACTGAATACCTTTCAGAATCTGTTCTGAAGTGTTCAAAATTCAGTCAGAAAAAGATCCTACTTCCTCTGACATATCGATAGACATATAGATTTAGTTGATTTTGAAAAAGGACATTTTCCAAAAACTTGTCACTCAAATACATGATAGAAAGATTTATAAGGTGCTAATAATATAATAAGAATAAGTAGCTAATTGGAGAGAGAGAGAGATCACACAGGGAGGGAGGAGAGAGTGTGAGAGATATTTCCTTTTCTACCACAGATTTCCTGTTTGACCTTGGACAAGTTTCATAGACCAAGTTTTTCACAGGATTTTAAAAGAGTTGGATGCCCCAATCCACTTTTGCACCTGACTCCCTTAGGGTCCTTTGAAAAATCACGTCCTTATACTCTGTGTTCAGTTCTCGATCTGTAAATTGGGAGTGATAATAATAACTAGTAATAATGAGTACATGAGGAGTAAATAGCAGAAATTAAAATGGTTCTTTAATCTTTTAAATTGCAGCCATTGGTAGAAGACCATATTTTCAAAAATGCCCTGTGCGGAGAACAGCTGGGGTGCTGGGCAGGCTGTGGAGCTCAGGGGCATGGGAAGTCTGTGAGCCATGCAGTGGGTAGTGCTGAGAGAAGGGGCTCTCAGGGACAGTGGGAGCTGTGGAAGTCCACAAGCTGGAGAATGAGGAGCTCTGGGAGCCAGGCAGCCCTGGGAGTGAGACGTTTGGGAGCCCTGACTTCCCATCAGCCCACAGGTGGACAGGGCCCCAGGGACATTGGGAGGCTGGATGGCTGATCGAACAGGCAGAGTGAGTCTTAGACAAATTAGAGGATTGGGCCAAAGAAATTTGATGAGGTTCAACAAGGACAAGTGCAGAGTCCTGCACTTAGGATGGAAGAATCCCATGCACCACTACAGACTAGGGACCGAATGGCTAGCAGGGCCATCCTTACCCATACACAAAGCACGCAGCTGCATAGGGCTCCAGGAAATTTGGGGCACCAGATTTCCTGGTGCCCTGCACAGCTGCATGCTGCTCCAGCCCCTGCTCTGGCTCTTCCCCAGGGCCCCACCCCTTCCCTGCCCCAGCCCCGCCTCTCCCCCCCCCCCGACCCAGCCCCACTCCCACTCTCCTGAGCTCTGCAACAGGGCTGGGGCTCTGAACTCACTGATGGCAGGAGTGCAGCAACCCGGCCCCAGCCGTGCATCTGGTGAGTGGTGGGGGGTGGTTCAACCCTGCCCCCCAAGCCAGCCCTGCCCCCCCCAGCAGAGGCCTGGGGCTCGCTCCTCCCCCACAGAGCCCTGGGGCCCTCCCCCCAGAGGCCTGGGGCCAGCCCCCCTGCTCCGTCCCCCCAGCAGAATAGCTAGGGACGGCCCTGATGGCTAGGCAGCAGTTTTGCAGAAAAGGACCTGGGGGTTAAAGTGGACGAGAAGCTGGATATGAGTCAACAGTGTGCCCTTGTTACCAAGAAAGCTAAAGACATTTTGGGCCATACAAGTAGGGGCATTGCCAGCAGGTCAAGGGACGTGATCATTCCCCTTTATTCGACATTGGTGAGGCCTCATCTGGAGTACTGTGTCCAGTTTTGGGCCCCACACTACAAGAAGGATGTGGAAAAATTGGAAAGAGTCCAGCAGAGGGCAACAAAAATGATTAGGGGGCTTGAGCACATGACTTATGAGGAGAGGCTGAGGGAACTGGGATTGTTTAGTCTGCAGAAGAGAAGAATGAGGGGGGATTTGATAGCTGCTTTCAGCTACCTGAAAGGGGGTTCCAAAGAGGATGGATCTAGACTGTTCTCAGTGGTAGCAGATGACAGAACTAGGAGTAAGGGTCTCAAGTTGCAGTGGGGAAGTTTTAGGTTGGATATTAGGAAAAAAACTTTGTCACAAGGAGGGTGGTGAAGCACTGGAATGGGTTACCTAGAGAGGTGGTGGAATCTCCTTCCTTAGAGGTTTTTAAGGTCAGGCTTGACAAAGCCCTGGCTGGGATGATTTAGTTGGGGATTGGTCCTGCTTTGAGCAGGGGGTTGGACTAGATGACATCCTGAGGTCCCTTCCAACTCTGGTATTCTATGATTCTAAGATGAGTCCATGAAGCTGGGCATTCCAGGGAGCCTGATGGCCCAGACAGACTGCCAGCCAGGGAATGGGGACCCCTGAGACTTGGGGCTTCTTAGGAGCATGGAGATATGGGATTCCTGAGTGCATTGCACCTGGGAATCAGGGAGCCATCCAGTCGGGCTGCTAGGGAGCCTAGGAGACTGGTAAGCATGCCAGCCACGGAATGAGGCGAACTGGGACCTGCAAAGCCTGGGGACCATCACAGCCTCCTGACTGACTAATCAGCAAGGAAACAGTTAACTATGGCAACATCTATATCACTCTGGCCTTGGCTACACTTACCCGCTAGTTCGACAGCTGGAAATCGAACTTCTGGGTTCGACTTATCGCGTCTAGTCTGGACGCGATAAGTCGAACCCGGAAGTGCTCGCCGTCGACTGCGGTACTCCAGCTCGCCGAGAGGAGTACCGCGGAGTCGACGGGGGAGCCTGCCTGCCGCGTGTGGACCAAGGTAAGTTCGAACTAATTCGAACTAAGGTACTTCGAACTTCAGCTACGTTATTCACGTAGCTGAAGTTGCGTACCTTAGTTCGAATTAGGGGGGTAGTGTAGACCTGGCCTCTGTTATGTCAGGGTGCGGCTAAGCTGTGGATCACACTCCTTTTCCATAGTTAATGCCAAAAACCCAGAATCAACTCTCCTTACAGATCTGGGAGAATAATCCAGGAGTCCTGATTCCCTTTTATCCCTTGAACTAATCGCTAGACCCCACTTCTCTCTCTGAGTCAGAAATTGATTCCAAAAGTCTTGACCCCCCCTCCTGCCTCCCAATCTAACCACTAGACCTATTTGTCATTCCTATTCCAGAGAAAGAAATTGACCCTGATGTTCAGTTACCTGCTCTAAACATATGATCTCTTTAGGGGGTGAACATCAGTGCAAGCCAGAGGCTGCCAGAAGAAGAGTAGATATATTGACAAATCAGAAAGAGTTTCTTATCCCTTAGCATTACATCACAGAGATTTTTTTTTTTAACATACAACCCTCCAGCATACAAGGTCTTTATGCATAAAAGGGGGAAAGCTACTGTGTAAAATTCCATGAGTCACCAATAAATCCTGGCCATGAACCAACTATTAATTATTATTATTCTACCAGAACTCCTGGAGAGAATCACAGGCAAAAAAATGGTTGGCTTTAAAGGCTGAAACCATTCCCTTCAGGGTCCTAATTTGTCTATGGCCAATATTCGAAGTCTCAAAGGACAGTGAAGAAAATCAGGATTAGAGAAGGCAGTAGTGCAGTTCTGTGCATGGGGAGAGAATTCCTCCACTGATCCATCAAGAAGCTCTGGCTAATGAGGAAGTGCTGAGTGTTCCGGCACACTGTCCCACCAACCTTCCTCAACCCTGCCTAGGGGAGCCTGCCTCCGTGTGTCCCAAGCTAGTTCAATCTCCATGATCCTTCAGGGTGAAACACACTCAAGGCCTAGGAACCACACAAGGCCTTTTCAGGTTTATGCTGGGATTTTTCAAGCAGTCTGAGGGAGATGGGTGTTACACTAGTATGAATTTCAAATGTAGCCCTTGTCCTCTATGATGCATTTGCTGAAGGGCTGTAAATTTGCTCCAAGGCTGTTGGTGAATCTGCCTTAGATATGAACATCCAGGGGTGGCCCATCCATACAGGCAAATTAGAGGTCACCAAGGGTGCCAAGTTAAATGGGGCACCAAATTCGAGGAAAAAATCAAATTAAAAACAAAAGAAAAAATGAAAAAAAATACAAATAAAATAATGAAGATATCATTTCAATTCCCATGCGTGTACAGAGGGAATATGAATTATAATTCATTTCTCTACATTTCTGAGAATGTATTAATATGTCAAATATTTTATTTACTGCAAAAATAAATATTTTAGTGATTTTTTTTTTTACAATTTGTGACGTAGGGTCAAGATGACCCACTCCACAATTTTGATAAGCAATAACTCAGCCACAATGAAACACATCTGCCAGTGACAAGAACTGCAATGCTAGTGACACCTAACTCCAATATACTTCAAGGTCGCATAACCAGAAATTCATGTAGAGCAGAGATATCGTAAGTTGATACATGTCAAATGGTCATTTTAACACATGTCACAAGTGAATACTGTACAAAATTGTGGTTTTGGTTCTAAAGAATAAATTCTTTCAGCATTATAAATCCAAAATGTGATTATCTTTAAGCATTATTAAACCTTAGCATTATTATCAGGCTGTATAATTATGGACTTTTCTTTATTATAATTGGTTCACATGTAATAAATAAGATCCATAAAAGAAAAGTAACAGCGTTAATGCTTAATAGACTAGGAAAGTGATGACATCACACTCCAAGTGGGTAACCGTGAGGAAGGGGATTACTTTCCAAGCAACCGATGTCGGGTTATAACATTGGAAAAGGTCATTTTGTTTCCATGTAAACGCTGAAACTAACTGTTTTAATAGGTAAGTGAGTGTATGTTACTAATTATTGAACCTTTAAGCAGTGAAAAGACATGTTGGGATGGCTGCAATGTGGTTTAAATCGCCAACCATGTGGTGTGTCAGCCATCCTTAACACTATAATGCTTGCAGTTGGGAGCACAGTACATAACAATATTCAAATGCCCCATGGCAGAAAGAGGAAAAATAAAATTCTCAGGAGCTGAGTATTGTAAATGAAAAGCTGAGAATGAAAAGGGCCAAGCAAAACAGCAGGGATCCTTCCTGAAATATCTTCTCTTTAATCCAAATAAAGATGGGTGCAGTTCACAGCATCCAGATGAAGGAATTTTACTTGGAGAGGAGGTTAGCTCACATCTGCATGGAAGTATATTTGGAACATCAGGATGAAGGTATATTACTTAGAGATGAGGGTAGCTCACATCCACAAAAAAGCAGTTTGGAAACTCAAGATGATGAAACTTACTTCTAGATGAAGACAGCACACAGCATCAGACTGGTATGGAAGTGGAGAAAATTTATTCACTTTCAGCAACATGCAGAAATTGAAGTAAATGAAATAAAAAGAAGAAAAGATGAGGAAGTTACAAACAAGTTACAGTATGGGGACTCAGCTTCATGGCCCAGATGTGATGACAGGGTGCAGCAAATTCTCATGGAAAATGGACCCAAACAAGTTCATGAATTTCCCTTCCCTAAAGATGGAAATAAAAGAAAATTCTCTACTCAGCATTATAAGAGGAAACAGTAATGGGGAAGAAATTCATCAAAACTGGTTACAATATTCAGTGTCGAAGGACTCTGTGTTTTGCTTTTGCTACAAGTTGTTTAGAAATCAAGCAATTAGTACATCACTGACTGAAATTGGTTCGAAGGACTGGAAAAACATATCTTCAATTCTCTCTTCACATGAAAAGTACAGAACATTTGGAATGTTTTCAAAATTGGAAAGAACTTGAATTACGATTGAAAAAAAGAAAAACTATCAATGAAGAAAATGTATGTGTGATCAAGGGAAAAAAAAGAATATTCGCAACAAATATTAGAGCCTCTGATTGCTTCAGTGAGAGTTCTCGGTGGGCAAAATCTAGCATTCTGTGGCTGTGGTAGAAATGAAAAATTATACACTCCAGGTAATGGAAACTTTTTAATATTTGTTGAATACCTAGCTTTGTTTGATCCAGTCATGAAGGAGCATCTATGTAAATGTTATCAACTGATCATGAAACACAGATTCATTACTTAGGAAAAAATATGCAGAATGAACTGATTCAAATACTATCAAATGCCATTAAAAAGAAATTCGTAGAAGCTGCCCATTCTGCAAAATACTTTTCAATAATACTCAACTGTACACCAGATATGAGTCATGTTGAACAAATGACGATCATTCATTTTGTGGATATGGAAAAGTCTGCAAATAAAGATAATGTTGAAGTGCTCATAAAGGCACATTTTTGGGGTTTCATACCACGGAAGGAGACGACTGGAGCATTGAAACTATTCTACAAGAGCTTAAAACAATGTCATTATCTGTTGAAAACTTACATGGCCAAGGCTATGATAATGGGAGTAGTATGAAGGGTAAAGACAATGGTGTGCAAAGGAGAATGATGGAAATCAATTCTAGGGGCTTTTTCATTGCTTGCGGTTCCTCTGCTGCTGCTGGATGCTGTTTGGAAGCACGCAGTTTCTTTGACATGGTGCAAGGTGTTTATGTGTTTTTCTCAGGCTCAACACGCCATTGGGAGATTCTGACTCGCCATGTGACTTCTAACTATAAAACCACTTAGACAGACAAGATGGGAGAGTCACATTGAGGCTTTGAAGCCTCTTCGCTAGGAACTTGGAAACATTTATGATGTCATAATTGACATTTCTGATGATACTACCTTTACTGGATCATCTGGCAATATGGCACATTCAGATGCAGAAGCTCTTGCAAATGGCCTTTCCAAGTTCAAATCATTTAATGGTATAATATCCTTGTTGAGATTAACCTCACTAGTAAGCAGCTTCAGGAAAATGACTTGAACATACATTTTGCTATTCAAAAACTGCAGCAAACTAAAAATATTCTGGAGGAATTTGGAAGTGATGAAGGGTTCGAAAGAACATTGGTAGATTCTCTCGAGCTTGCTGAAGAAAGAGACTTTCTGACAGAATTTGAACCAGAGCCAGTTTGCATTCAGCAAAAGAAACAGCAGTTTTCGTATGAAGGACGAGACACACCCATTCAGAACCCAAAACAAAGGTTGAAAATGAATTTCTGCTTCGCAGTTCTTGATACTGCTATTCACTCGGTTGATAAAAGATTTCAACAGATGCAGCAGCTAGAGTAAGTATTTGGCTTTCTATATGATATCCCCACTTGCAAAAGAAAACAGCAAAACAGATAAGAAAATTTTGTATAAAACTGGAGTCGGCATTGACTCATGAAAATTCAAAAGACATTGATGTTACAGATTTGTGTAGTGAGCTTCAGGCTTTTCAAGATGACTTAAGAAACATTCAACTCCTGAATAAGTATAGAAGTTTGTTTGTGAAAATAAACTCAGACAGTTTTCCAAACATTTTTATAGCTCTATGTATTCTTTTAACTTTGCCAGTTTCCTTAGCTAGTGGGGAAGGTAGCTTCTCAAAGTTAAAGTTGATAAAAACATACCCGCATTCAACAATGGTGCAAGAGAGTTGTTGGACTTGCCACAATGTCAATAGAGCATGAAATAGCTGGAAAACTGGACCTAAAAGAAATAGTGACTGAATTTTCAAAACTTAAAGCAAGAAAAGTCATTTTTTAAGAGCACAGAGTGTTTTTTATTCAGAGTGTTTTGTAAATTCAGGTTAAAGTTCATTGAAGAGTTTTCTTATTTCTTTCTATATTGGATGTGGCGGTAATGGCAGTTAAAGCAGGATAGCATAATGGATGGTTTGGGATTTGTAATAGTAAAAATAATTAACATTTTTAATGCATTTTTATTTGAAATTGGACTGAAATATCATCTAGCTATGTAGACGTCCGGGATGGGGCTCGTCCCTCGCAGGGGCGACTGGGAGCCAGACCGCCTCACTAGACGAGGCTGGGGAACAGATCAGTCTCGCAGGTCCAAGCCCTAAGTCGGGGCGGGGCCGCAAGCAACCAGTAGTCCCGGGCTCAGGCCCTCAGGCAGGGACTGAGCAAATAAACAGTAGTTCAGGGCTCAGGCCCTCAGGGAGGGGCTGAGCACACAAACAATAGGTCAGGGGCTCAGGCCCTCAGGCAGGGGCTGAGCACACAAACAATAGGTCAGGGGCTCAGGCCCTCAGGCAGGGGCTGAACAAACAAACAGCAGTTCAGGGGCTCAGGCCCTCAGGCAGGGGCTGAGCAAACAAACAGCAGTTCAGGGGCTCAGGATTAGCTTGAGGGTAGGGGAGGAGGAGGAGAGACTGCCACCCAGGGTGGGGTGGAAGGGGGGAACACAGGCCCACTGTAGAGGAGTCCAGACTCACCCCTGCGGTGCCTCCTGCTGGTCATCCAGGGAATTAGCTTACCAGCCTCTGGAGCGCCCTCTGCAGGCCAGTGATCTGCCTTTCCTCTTCTCTGGCCCCCATGTCCCTCCCAGAACCCTGGTGCCCCTTGCTCTGGGTGCTGCCCCCTGGCAATACCCATACATATGCTAGGTCTCCCCTCCCAGGGAAACCCCCACCCACTAACCCCACCTCACCTCAGGATAAGGCCACTGCCAGTCACCATCTAACACCCACTCTCTGGGGCAGACTGCAGTATAGGCCACTCATCATCGGCAAGGAGGGTTTGGACCTGGTGCGTTGGCCTAGCCCTGGGTTGCCCTCTGCTACCCCAAGTACCCCTTGGCCTATTACCAGGCTGCAGCCTGGGGCTATCCAGGCTGGAGCTACCCAGCTCCTCAGCCTTTCCCCAGCCCTGCCCCACCCAGGTACCCTGTCTAGTTCCCTGCAGTCAGGCCCTTCTCTCTCTGCACTCAGAGAAAGACTCTTGAGCTCCTAGCTCCCAGCCTTCTTATACAGGCCAGCTGGGGCCTGATTGGGGCATGGCCCAGCTGTGGCTACTTCCCCAATCAGCCCAGTAGCTTTTCCCTTTGCCCCCGCCCTCTGCCAGGGCTGTTTTAAACCCCTCAGGCAGGAGCGGGGTAGCCACCCCGCTACACTCACCCACTCTACTGTGCTCCAGCCTGGGGCCCTGTCAGCAGCAATCCGTCTGCTGCTGGGTCAGTGGGGATCCTGACCGCAACACACTGACATGGGTTTGGGGTCTGCTATCTCCAGGCCACTTCCCATCTCCTCCTCCATGGGTACCTGCACGTCCTTAGCCTCGTCCACCATGTCCCAGATCATGGGCTCCTCAGGGCAGCGAGCGCTTGGTAGGTTGGGCGGCTCCTCCAGACCCTCTGTGATGGGAAATTCAATCTGCTCCTCAGGATACCGGGCTCGGGGCAGGCTCGGCCAGTCCTCCTCAGGATACCGGGCTCGGGGCGGGCTCGGCCAGTCGTCCGCAGGGGCGACTGGGAGCCAGGCTGTCTCACTACACGCCGCCCCCCCCCCCAGGCTGGATCCCGAGTAATGGGGCCCGACCCTTCCATACCCCCGAGGCAGGAAAGGAAGTCGGCGTTCGCGTGGTCCTTCCTGGCCCGATGGCGAACGGTGAAGGCATAGGGCTGCAGCGCCAAGTACCACCACTGCAGCCACATATTATGGTCCTTCATGCGGGCCAACTACTGGAGGGCAGAGTGGTCAGTGACCAAGATGAATGGGGCTCCTAGGAGGGCGGCTTTCAAATTCTCTCATGCCTGGGCCCCAGCCTGTTTAAGATGCTCCTGGAACTGGAGCATGCATTTTAAGATGCCCTGGGCTGGTGATGGGGTTTTCTCCCAAGTTTCCCTCATTAGGTATAATAGGCCCCAGGGTCGATGGCCGTACAGCAGTTCGAATGGCAAGAACTTAGTTGACGACTGGGGAACTTCCCAGACCGCCAGGAGCAAGGGTGGGAGTAGCTGGTCCCATTGGTGAAGGTCCTCCTGGGGGAATTTACGGAGCATATCTTTTAGGGTCCAGTTGAACCTTTCGACCAGTCCATCAGTCTGGGGATGATAGACCGACGTTCGCAGTTGCTTGATCCCCAGAAGCTCACACACCTGCCGGAGCAGTCGCAAAGTAAATTTAGTCCCCTGATCCGTAAGGATCTCGCGGGGCAGGCCGACCCGGGCAAAAACCTTCACCAGTTCATTGGTGTGATGGGCTGTGATGTTCCGGAGGGGAATTGCCTCGGGGAACCGGGTGACATAGTCCAACATCACTAAGATGTACTGAAATCCCGCACTGCTCTTGGGAAGAGGCCCCACCAGATCCATGGCTATGCGCTCAAAGGGGGTCTCGATTAAAGGCATCGGGACCAACGGGGCCTTGGGAGTCCTCGCCGGGGCAGCCAACTGGCAATCTGGACAGGAATTACAGTAATTCTTTACCTCCTGGTACACCCCCGGCCAGAAGAAGCATCCCAGGATCCGGGCCAGAGTCTTCTCACGACCAAGGTGTCCCGCCGCGGGGATGTCGTGGGCCAGCTGCATGACGGCCCGCCGATGACAGCAGGGAACAAGGAGTTGGGTCCGGGTCTCCCCCGTGTGGTGGTCCCGTTTGACGCGATACAGGCGCTCCTGCCACAACTCAAAGTGAGGCCACTGGGCCGCTCGACCAGGATCGAGTACAGTCCCATCCACAGTGGCCAGTTGTTCGTATGCCCACTGGAGTGTGGGGTCAGCGCGTTGATCCCGGCAAAAGTCCGTGGGGGTGGAGGGACCGTCCTCTGGTTCCGCCGCCGAGCTGGGAGGCTTGGGGTTTTCCCTCTCCTCTCCCTCGCTCTCTGGGGCCTCCCCTTCCAAGGCTGGCGTGACCCGCGGGCTGCCCCCGGCGTGGCGACAGAGGACTGCGGGAAACTCGGGCCAGACTCGACCCAGGATCACGGGGTATGCCAGTCGCGGAGCGAGGCCCAGCACCATCAGCTGGATGACTCCCTCAATTGTCAGTTGGGCCTGGGCACTCCGGTAGGGCCGTACGTCCCCGTGGATGCACTGCAGCCGAATCTCTCCCAGCCAGGCATCAGCCTGGGGACCTAAGTGTTGGCGGACTAGCGTCTGTCCGCAGCCCAAATCAAGGAGGGCCACCGTCGGGTATCCCTCAATAACCACGGGTACGGTGATCTTAGCAGCTTGTGAAGGGCAGGCACGAGCTTCCCCTGAGCAGACCTGGCCAAAGGTACATTCCAGCCCCGGGCAATCCCGCTGGAAATGGCCGTACTCCCCGCAGGAGAAACAGGGGCCCAGAGTGGCTTGCCCCGCCCGTAGCCGCGTCCCGGGGTTGCCCCCAGGAGGACCCCGGTGGTCTCGGCGCGCCACGGGAGCTGGGGTCCGAGCGGATCACCCGGGTGCCCCCGGGGCATGTGTCCCAGCCTCAGCCCCCCGGGAGGAACCCCATAAGTTCACCCAGACTGGTGCCCCCCCTTTTCTCGGGGTTAGGGTGCTCCGTCGCTGGTAGTTCAGGGCTCAGGGCCTCAGGCAGGAGCTGAGCAAACAAACAGTAATTCAGGGGCTCAGGATTGGCTTGAGGGTAGGGGAGGAGGAGAGACTGCCACCCGGGGTGGTGTGGCAGGGGGAACACAGGCCCACCCAGTCCACTGTGTTCCAGCCCGGGGCCCTGTCAGCAGCAATCCGTCTGCTGCTGGGTCAGTGGGGATCCTGACCGCAACACACTGACATGGGTTTGGGGTCTGCTATCCCCGGGCCACTTCCCATCTCCTCCTCCATGGGTACCTGCATGTCCTGAACCTCGTCTGCCGTGTCCCAGATCATGGCCTCCTCAGGGCAGCGAGCGCTGGGTAGGTTGGGCAGCTCCTCCGGACCCTCGGTGAGGGGAAGTTCAGTCCGCTCCTCAGGATACCGGGCTCGGGGCAGGCTCGGCCAGTCCTCCTCGGGATACCGGGCTCAGGGCAGGCTTGGCCCAGCAGGAGCTCGGGCACCAGCGTCTGTCCTCTCCCACGGTCGGACGGCAACTGAGCACTGGGACCGGGCCTTTATACTTCCTGTCCCGACCCTTGACTTCTGGGGAGCAGGGACAGGCGGTGGTGACTCCGCCCACTCTGGCGGCTGTTCTGGCTCGTCCCTCGCAGGGGTGACTGGGAGCCAGGCCGCCTCACTACAAGCTGTCATGTACAAATCTATTCTGAAAATTTCGTGTCTCTATTTTATCTGATCTCAAAAACATCAGTTGGACAGAGGGACAGACAAACCAAATAAGCCTCTGGTTTAAAAAAAAAAATAAAAAAAAGGGGTAAAATTTTTCCCAGTTTACCAAAAACCTGAGCCTAGATCTGCCCTTGGGGTTGGGGTTGGGGGGGGGGGGCGGGGGCTCTGGTTGCATGNAATATTTGTCGTGGGTGACCAAGAACCGGGGGGGTGGTTGGGGGGGGGGGGGGGGGGGGGGGGGGGGGGGGGGGGGCTCTGATTGCATGGTTCGCCTAGGGTGCCAGTTGCTGGCAGCTAGTCTAGGACCGCCCCTGTGGACACTTGTCCACTGAGAGCTGGACTGAGACCCACTAAACTCATTACATATAAGACACAGAAGCAGCCATGTAAGTGTAACGAACTGGAGTCACGCCTACCATGGGATAGATCTGAATTGGAGACCTAGAAATTCCTGGTGTGAAGAGCTGATATCCCTGAAGAATGCTGTCTTTGGCTTTCAAGAGGTCAGCTACAACCTGAAAGTGTCTGTGAATTTTCCTTACATGCACACCTTGCCAGTGTGCCTGAACTCTGTCCTCTAGGGATGAGAGGGGTCCTACGCATTCTAAGATTTATTCTGAGAGTGCCAGAATGGTGGGGAAATTAGTGCCCAGAGAGATGGTGCAATTGTGGTGAAGTGGGGACCATGTCCCATCACAGAGTGGAATGACATGACTCCCAGCTCCAGCATGATCTAATCTCTTGTCATCACTGGCAGCTATTTCTAAAACCTTTTTGCCTAGAGACCAATTGTATTGGTTATGGAAATTTCAAGATGCAATTATTACATCCTTATTCCATGTCCTACGGGATCTTATTATTGAGAAGCTGAGATAAATTCTCCAGTCTCCGAGGGATCAGGACTTTATTGAAACATACACATCTTAATAATGATGATGTCTTCTGTCAGTGTTTGCACAATGTACAGTAAACCCATATTCTTGATTTTAATCAACAAGTGCAAGTGAGATTGTAATCTGGGTCAGCCCATCTCTGAAGTTTAAAGACAGGTTCTGTATTGCTGAGTCAATTTTATTGTTCAGTGTGCTTAAAAACAGAAATGTAATTGCTAATTGTCCGGGGTGCTCAGAGTCAGAGAGAACCCTGCAGATTTTATCCCAGTGGTCACTGAACAGTACAAAAAGGACCCACCTCTGAGGGTCACTAGCAGACAAGCTTCTCTTTGAGAGGTAAGTGGCTTTCAGAAACAGTTTGGACTTGCCACAGATGGGAAGGTTTACGAGACAGATTGTGGTGTTTTCCTTCTTTATTGTTGCAACCACATGTACATCATCCCGAGCTGTTCTCAGCTAAATGATCTCCAGAATTGAAAGGAAAAATGAGCAATTTATCTCTCTGTCTTTTTATCTCTCTTTCCTTCTCATCTAATCATTCCCTCTAACTTACTCTTATCTATCTAATCTGCAGAATGGTCCCTCATCTCTCTTTCTCTCTGTTTTCTCAAAGGTACTGTGCATCATGTATCTCTAGCAAGCTAAGTAACCTTAAGGAATGACTCTCATCACTCTATTGACTCTGTCTATTAAGGCTGTCATTTTCAAAGACACCTATAGCACTTGAATCTATAGTCTTATCTCTCATCTAACCCAGACTTCAGAGTTTAGGAGATAATAAATTGGCCCAGTTGTGTTCTGGTAATTTAAGAGGGAAGCCAATCTAAATTAGCTCGTAGTGAAATGTAATAGTAGATGAGACAAACTGTGCCTCTTTTGTGATCCTTGGGCCATGTGACAGTGTTTCAACTTGGGCCTATAAAAATGGAGGTGTGACAAAGTGGGAAAATGTCTGTATTATTTTGTAGAAATATTATATATGGTTTAGTTTCCCTGTTCAATTCTACACTGCTGCCTGACTGAACTGTAGAGTCAAATTAAAGGGGCTGTAAAGGGGAGTTTGAAGGATGCCAAGAAGGGTAAAGCAATGACACCTCTAAGTTAGCCTCTTAGGTACCTGTTAGGAGTGTTAGTGATGATTCAGGCCTGTTTGTTCTCCTGAGACAGAATTTTGGCATTTGTTTGCCAGTCTAATTTTTGATATTTTTATATTCTTACTAATATGTGTGAACAAAATACTAAGACTCTCTGTGTTGCTTTTCCCAGCCAGATGGGTTTGTTAGTATAATGAGAAAAGATAAGGGATAGAGTTAAATGTGTTACTGGGCATGGTGGGAGTGTAATATAGGAGCATACACTGGAAGGCTGTCTAACTCTTCTCTCAAGCCAAGGTCAAGCAACAGCTAGGAGGGGCAAAGGGGATGGGGAGGGGAGGCATAAGAAACACTAAAAACCAAAGAAATGCCGGTCCCTGACCGAAGCACAACCTCACTCCTTACCCCTCCCATGGGATACAAAAGAGGTATGAAGGCCCTGGACTCATGACTCTCCAAAACATAACATAACCATCAGTTATAAGGCGTGGGACCAGGGGCATGCACTGCTGGTATATTTGGGCCTTCTAAGAAGGAAGAAGAGGGGGAACAGGGACATGGGTAAAGACTCTGCGGTGTCAGAGCTATGAATATCCTTGCTTGAAATTAACCCTAATAAATATTTCATTGCCTGCACTTGGGACTTCTGGTCTTCTACGTTCTGTCTGTGTGACAGGAACTGGAGAGGGGGGAGTTGAAGGGAAAGCCCCCACTGTCACAGGGTCCTCACAGGTTTCCACTCTCTCATGCCTGTGCCCTGTGTTGGGTGGTTAAAATAAATAGTCCCCACGCTTTTTTCGGTGCTTCACCCTTGTGTCTTTATTTACAGCCAGACCCTCCCCAGGGCTCCTCCTGGCCCATGAGGCTCTTTTCCCCTGGTGAGGAGACAGAGATGTAACCCTCCTATCACCTCCCAGGCTAGCCTCCTGACTGAGCTTTTCTCTGGGCTTTTATAGCCCTCCCCCTCCTCAGCCCAGCTGTCGCTTCTTAACTCAACTCATAGCAGTGAACCAGCCCTCCTTAAAGCCTGCAGCTGGGCTCTCTGCAGACAGCCTGGGCCCCCGCCCCTGGCCTCCCTACCAGAAAGCAGGGCTTAGCCAGCATTTTAGCAGGGCATTCCAGGGGTTTACCCTTGCCCTGCCACACATCTCCCCCCTTCAAGAAGCCGCCAGGCTCCACCTGTCCCTGCCCCTCTTCAGCCGGACAAATCCACCCCTCAGAGGGAGCTCCTTTGATTTTTCAGAGGGAATTTTAAAATAATTTTTATTTTATGTTGGTCAAAAGTCAATGAAAAAAAAAGTCAGCTTTTGAAAGTGTTTCGTTTTCAATAAATATTTTGGAGGGTTAGTAAATATTTTCATTTCCTATGAAAAATCTGTTTTCAATTTTAAAAAGCCACAGCCATTTCTGATTTAAAAAACAATTAGGTTTTTGTTTTCAACATTCAGTTTTGGAAAAAATGTTATGTGGCAGAGAGAAGAGTATCAAGAATGATGAGGTTTTTATTTCTTATGTTGTTGTGGCTATTAAAAATGAAGATTTCATCCAAAAGCACCATTTTCAAACAGATAAATAATGTGCCATGACATCATATAATTTCAGATAAAGCACCTATTCCTGTGATTTGCTGAGAGCTTCCCTAGATCTTAACACATTTGAGTATCTTTGTATTGTAGACAGGCTAGGATTTTCAAGGGCATCTACAGGAGTTATGTACCTAACTCCCATTGAATTTCGATGGCATTTGAGCACTTAATTCCCTTAGGCTACTTGAAAATCTGAGCGTTAGAAGTTGTCACTTTTGTCACCTCTGTAGCCCCTCCTTCCCTAGGTGTGGCTGGTGTTGCCTCACTGTTGCTTGCTGTTGGGTGTGTTTTTTTCCCTCTCTTGTCTTCAGATGGATTGGGTCCTGAATTATTTTTTGTGGTGCCTGGGGCTTCCACAACACTGTGCCCCCTGCTGGCAAAGTGTATAAAAGCCCTACATGAGAAACACTAAAGTACTGCAACAAACCCCACCAAAGAAATGTCACAGCCCCCAAAATACCAATATATCAAAGAGGGACTTTATTGGAAGCAAGAGAACAGAATCTGTGGAAGGAATGGGTTAGGGTTAACTAATAAGCACTAAACTTAAAAAAGTCAACCAATTCCCCGTTCATTGTATAGGAAGCTTGGGCACGGAACTCAGACTTTGTGAACCCCAGTGAGTTTCTGGATATCTAAAAGTTTTGTGTCGTGCCACGACTAAGTTTCTTTGTGAATCTAGCCCCAGGTTTCTTGACTTTCCGTCCCTTGCTCTTAACAGCTCCAGAGGTGATCCCAGCAATTACAGGCCAGTAAGCCTAACTTCAGTACAGGGAAAATTGGTTGAAACTATAGTAAAGAACAGAATTATCAGACATATAGATGAACACAATTTGTTGGGGGAAGAGTCAACATGTTTTTTGTAAAAGGAAATCATGCCTCACCAATCTGCTAGAATTATTTGAGGCAGGGCTGACATTAGGGAAAATGGCACCTGGGCAAACTTGCATTTTGGTGCCACTGGCCCCTGTGGGCGTGGCACCCCCTGTTGCCCCAGGCACCCGTGTGCTCCCCAGGCTCCCCGACCTCCCTTCCGCCCTAACCTCTGCACAGTGTCCCCTTCATCTCTAATGCCTACTTCCCCCCTGCACCCCTAATCCCTATGCCCGCTTCACTAAAAACCCCTGCCCCCCTCCTACACCCCAACACCTGCACCCTCCTTTGCCCCTAACCCCTGCATCCCCCTCCTTCATCCACGGGGGGAAATTGAGCTGGATGCACAAAGCAGCTGGCATTGCTGCTCGCTCCCCCGCTAGACTGCTGCTCCTCTGCACCCCGGAGCCCTAGGGGGCTGTGAGAAGGGGAGCAAGGAGCAATGTCAGGGCTTCCTGAATCCAGGTCACTTTCCCTGTGGGCTGTGTAAGAGGAGGGCAGGAGAGCAGCAGCTCCTGATGCCTCAGCACAGCTGTCATGCCAAAGAAGGGGCTCGGATACACTCAATGAAGCCACACCAGGCGTATAAGTATAACTGGTTTTATTGCCAAAGTTACGCAAAGTATAATCAGCTTCCCAGCCTTCACGCGTTATTAAATATGTGCTTTCCAGCAACCAAGCAGGCAAGCAAGAATCAATGCTTATATCCCTTCTGCTACAGACAGTCCCGGAGCCTCCAACCTTGTTCCTGAGGGTTCGTAGCAGGCGCTGCTCCAGCGTGGGGAGTTCCTGGGCACCTACAAGGCCAGGGACCGCAGGTTAGACTGTTCGTCGAAAGAAATTCTCATACCCATTTTTATTATCATCTCTTTCTCGCGGGGCGTATACATCCACAAGCAGGCTCCGGCAGGAAACACTACTGCTTTCTATTCCCACACTTAACACTCTCAGGCCCTCCTTATCTCTTCCCTTGTTTATCCAGTCGGAGTTGCTGCAAGCCAGCCCCGCCGGTCAAAGCCAGTTCACTACTAACTCCACCCGAGACATCCTGTAATAACAGGCAAAGGTAACTTGCGGTCAGCCCCAACAACAGCCCAGGTGGGGAAGTGACCTGGATGCAGTGAGCCCTGCTGTGTGTGTTGGGGGGACTGTGTGAAGGAGCGTGTGTGTGTGTTGAGGGGAGTGTGTGTGTGCCTGAGAGAGTGAGTGTGCTGTCTCTTTAAGAAAGCACTCAGGGTCAGGAGCCTGAACTAGGCTTGTTCAGACACAAGCAGCTGCCAGCAGCTCTGGACCCAGAAGGCAGCAGCACACACAGATCCCCCCCCCCCCATCCTGTCACCCCAGCTCCGTGGAAATCGGGTACATGGGTTTGGGGGAGGAGGTCACCCCACCATCAACTCCTTGCCCCCCCCACAGAGCAGACAGGAGGATACTCCCAGTCCAGAGTGGTCAGGGTCGACTCCAGGGATGAACTGACAGGGATGGGGGGATTGGGGGACAGGAACAGCAGCGGCTGCACACGTGGAGCAGGGCGGAGGAGGGGCACCGTGCTCTGGAGGAGTCACAGAGGGCTGGTCGTCCAACTGCCTCTTGCAGCTCGGTCTCTCCCCCGCCCCCAGGCTGCTGCTCCCATACCTACCTGCCATGCTGCCTCCATCAGCCCAGCTGGCTCTCAGCAGCTGGTCAGGTGGGAATCCAAACCCTGCGCATCTGAGATGCATAAACAGGGGACTATCGAGTAGGAATAGAGAAACTATTTTACCTCTGTATTTGGCACTGATGCAACCGCTGCTGTGTCAATTTCTGGTGCTCACAGTTTAAGAAGGATGTTGATAAATTGGAGAGGTTTCAGAGAAGAGCCACAACAATTAAATGGTAAGAAAACCTGCCTTATAGTGATAGACTTAAGGAACTCAATATGTTTAGCTTAAGAAAAAGAAGGTTAAGGGCTGACTTGAATACAGTCTATAAGCATGTACACAGGAAAAATATTTAATAACGGGCTATTCAATCTAGTAGGGAAAAGTATAGCATGATTCAATGGCCAGAAGTTGAAGCTAGACAAATTCAGACTGTAAATAAGGGATAATTTTTAACAATGAGAGTAATTAACCATTGGGACAATTTTCTAAGTCCTGCGGTGGATTCTCCACTACTGACAATTTTAAAATCAAGATTGGATGCTTTTTTCTAAAAAAAAATATGTTCTAGGAATGATTCTGGGGAAGTTGTCTGGCCTGTGCTATAAAGGAGGTCAAACTAAAAGATCAGAATGATTGTTTGTGGCCTTAGAATCTTGGAATCTATAATGGGCATAATACAAAAAGAGAGAGCGATCGAGAGACCCTCAGTCTGTCCACTTACCACAATGGTAACTTCATTTAAAATCTTTCAGAGCAGTAACATTTACATTATATTTCACCATTATTATTATTATTATTATTATTATTATTTCATATTCTTCTTACTCCTTCTCCAATTCTAAACACAGTGAAGGATGGATGCCAGAAACCAGAGTGCTGTTGCCGAATTCATCCTCTTAGGGTTCGATAGCCTACAAAGATGGCAGGCCTTTCTTTTCTTTACCTTCTTCCTCCTTGCTTATGCCTTGACCATAATGGCCAATGCCACCATCATCGCCACGGTGTGGAAGGACAGCCGCCTTCACACACCCATGTACTTCTTCCTAAGCAACTTCTCTTTCATGGAGATCTGGTACACCACAGTCACCGTGCCCAAGATGCTGTCCAGCTTCATGGTGGAGAGGACCACCATATCTGTGTCGGGCTGCATCATCCAATTCTACGTCTTCTTCTGCTTGGGAACCACAGAGTGCATGTTCATGGGTGTGATGGCTTATGATCGCTACATTGCCATCTGCTACCCCCTGCGCTACAGCACCCTGATGAACAAAAAGGTCTGCACGCAGCTGGCTGTTGGTTCTTGGGTGAGTGGTTTCATTGGCCATTTGCCCCTCACCATCTCTACCACTCAGTTCTTCTTCTGCGGCCCCAACAAGATCAACCACTTCTACTGTGACCTGGCACCAGTGCTGAACCTCTCATGCACAGACACCTCAGTCAGTGAGAGGATATTCTTCACCTTCGCCTGGGTCATCATCCTCTGCTCCTTCCTGCTCACTATGATGTCCTATTGCTACATCATCTCCACCATCTGCAGGATGCCCTCCACCACTGGCAGACAACGGGCCTTTTCCACCTGCGCCTCCCACCTCACTGTGGTCACCATTTTCTACAGCACTGTCACCTTCATGTATGTCCGGCCCACGGTGCGCTACACCTTCCAGGCAGACAAGGTGGTCTCCATCTTCTACTGTGTAGTCACCCCGCTCCTCAACCCTGTCATCTACAACCTGAGGAACAAGGAAATGAAGGAAGCGCTGAGGAGGGTGCTGTGCAGCAGAAGAATGATGAATTGGAAGAAGGTTGGACTCATTAACTGGGATAGTTAGGAGAAAAGGAGGGGGATTCTGGGGGGCTTCAGTGTTAGCCTCTCCTGTCCACCAAGGTCAACGGTTTAAATGATGATGGAAGCTATTGGTTAGCAATTGATGCTAGGGTTCTATTCCCATTTCTGCATTGCAGTTAGAGAAAGAAATAAGTGTGTGTGCGGGGGGAGGTCAGGACTTCTGCATTCTATTCACAGCTCTTGGAGAATTGTGGGGTTTAATGGGTTAGACTGGAGGGCGGGGGGCAGGGAGTCAGGACTCTGGGTTTTATCCCTGGCTCTTTCAGAGGAGTGTGGTCTAGTGGTCTAGTGGGTTAAAGCAGGTGAGGGCTGGGAGGTAGGGCTCCTGGGCTGTACACCTAGTTATGGGAGAGGAGTGTGTCATATTAGCAGAGGCTCAGTTTCAGGATTCATGGAGTCTATTACTTGCTCTGCTCCTGACCCCCTGTGTGACATGAAGCAAGGTAACAGGCCTCACTCACTATTGTGAAGCACACTTTTTTGAAAGAAAATAAGTCTATTAAGTGGTTTGTTGGCTGAGCAAAGTGAGGCCCTAAATTCAACCTGATGGTATTTCTCTGTTTGTTTCTCTGCAATATGGTAATGTTTGAATGCCCAGTCCACATTTTCATGGATTGTTCTAGGCACCAGTGGGCAGAACCCTATTAATTTGGGGGAACCAAAAGAGGGAATGGGGGACACAGAGTGACCCTGCCATCTGGTTAACAGGGCCAGATTTTCACAGGTATTTATATGCCTACAGATGCAGATAGGTGCCTAGTGGGATTTTCAAACAGGACTAAGCAGGTGAGGTTCCTAACTCCCATGCAGATCACACCAACTCCCTCTCTGTACTCCATACCCAAGCATACAAACAAACACACATACATCCACACACATCTCATGTACCTAAACACCCACACAACTCTGTGTCAGATATCCCAACATCCCTAACACTCCACAGATATCCAGCACACACCTCCAGCCAACACCCCCACACACATCCAAACGTGAATATGAGCAAACACATACCTCACAGTTACATTCCCACACATTAACATTGCAATGCTTCCACCCATTCCAACTCTCCCCTCACAGCCCCATCACCCTGACATAACTTGAGCCAATATATACCTGTACCCCATATGCACACACATATAGTCACCTCATATATATAATCATGCCATCCCCTATCAAAACCACCCCACACTCCATATATAACCCCATCCCTTGCAGTTACACCCACACATTGGACACCCACATCTTCAGATGCTACACACCAGCCCAACAAAGACCCTAACTTCACACACAAAGACGTCCCACTTCTCTTCGAAATTCACACCCCCACTAAGAAGTTCATCTTCCAATATACTCCACCCCCACATATATCTCACTTTCTCTTTCTCTCTCTCTCACACACACACACACTCACTCTTCAGCAATACTCCATCTTACACCTCTCAATACACTGAACCTTCTCCACAGAAATCCATTGTACATACCCCACATCTCATTCCCCATAACACCTCCAAACAAACTGCACACACACCCTCTCTGACAAATGAACACCTATCCCACAAAACTAACTCCCTCGCCCACACTCTTAAACCCTGACACACAAATATGTTCACACACATCACATATTTTTGTCCCACAAATGATACTTTAATTTATTTTGTTAAATTTTGATGATAGCTAACAATAGAGGGGGAAAGAGGGGTGTGTGTGTGTTGGACAGCCAGAGAAATAACCAAATAATTGCTGAGTATTGTGACTTGTATTAAGTCTGAATTCTTCCAAGCCTATTTTTCCAAGCTTACACATGGGAATAATTGAGCTATATATTAACTGATCTTTCTCTTTAGACATATTTTCCAGTTCTTCTAATGCTCCCTCTCCACATGTCCACACATATACCCACAGAAAAATCTCAGGAACTAGTACAGATACAAATATATATCTATATGTGAAGACACATATAACTGTATAACACACAGGTCTGCTGACAGAAATTCTGGTCCCCAGGCCTGGGCCAGGGCCAGGGCCGTCCCTGAGGGGGTGGGGCCTGGGACGGAAGTGATAAATCTGTCACTTCTGGGACCGCCTGTCACTCCTAGGCACACGCGACTGCTCCAGGCCCTGTGCTTTCGGGGCCCCGCAGGCCAGCATGATTGGCCAGTGTGGTCACATGTGCCTAGGAGCCCTCTGACCCGCCCAGGTGATTTAAAAGGGCCTGGGGCTCCCGGCTGCTGCTACCATGGAAGCTGTTGCAGCTGGGAGCCCCCCGGCCCTTTTAAATCACCCAGGCCCCTGGTCATTTGCCCTCTTTGCCCTCACAGTCGCCGGGCCTGATTACACACTAAAACTCACATGCACATGAATGTGTGAAATACACAGCCATCTACCTTATATAAAAAAGAAAGAAAAAACAAATGCACAAATACAGAATGGGGGATACCTTGCTTGGCAGCAGCACTACTGAGAAAGATCTGGGAGCTGTAGCGGATCACAACCTCAACATAAGTGAGCAATGTGATGCTGTTGAAAAAAGTAATAATTTTAGGTTGCATTAACAGAAGCATAGCATGCAAGTCATGGGAGGTGATAGTACCACTCTATTTGGGGCTGGTTAGGCCTCAGCTGGAGAACCATATCCAATTTTCCAATGTATAGAAAGGATGTAGAGAAACTGGAAAGGATCCAAAGACAAGCGACTAAAATGATCAAAGGAATGGAATACAAGCCATGTGAGCAAAGGCTGATGGAATTGGGTATGTTTAGTTTGGAAAAGAGGATCTTATGGGAGGATATGATAGCAGTCTTCAAATACTTGAAAGCCTGCTATAAAAGAGATGGAGAAAAGTTGGTCTTTTTTGTCAGATAGGGGAGGACAAGAGACATTGGGTTCAAACTACTGCAGAGCAGATTTAGATTTAAATCTCAGGAAAAACTTCCTAACTGTAAGAACAATAGGGAAAGGGGGTTAGACTTGATGACTCTTGTGGTCCCGTCTAACTCTTTGATTCGATGATTCTACATGCAAAAGTATCAGACACATAAACTTGCACAAATACAAGTGTACCATATAAAGCACATACAAAAATACATCTATCCATTGCTGGCTCCAGCTTTGTTGCCACCCCAAGCGGCAGAAAAAAAAAAGAAGGAGAACCCGATCGAGCTGCTGCTGAGGAGCAAGACAGGGAGTGAGGGACCCGCCACCAAATTGCCGCCAATCCGGAGCAGGCAATTGAGCTGCCCCCGAAGTGCCACCACCGCCGAATTCGGACGTGCCGCCCCGACAATGGAGGGAGTGCCGCCCCTATCCATTGGCCACCCCAGGACCTGCTTCCTTTGCTGGTGCCCGGAGCCGGCCCTGCATCTATGAATTACACAAACAAATTAGCCACATACAATATTCTAACACCTGTTCACACAAACACGAAGGCAAACAAACCACTATCATACATACACTTACATATACAATCGCTGCTGATAAAATTTGCTCATGATGGAAAGATTGGCAGAGTGATAGTAATGATGAGGACAGGGCAGTCATACAGAGCGTTCTGGTTCACGTGGTAAGATGGACCCATTCAAACAAAATACATTTTAATGCAGCCTAATTCAAGGTCATTGATCTGGGAGCAAAGAATACAGGTCATACATACACTGTATCCTGGAAAGCAGTTACTTTGAAAAGGATTTAAAGGTCATAGTAGGCAAAGAATTGAACATGAGCACATGGTGCAATGTTGTGGCAGAAGAAGACATATGTGTGCCTTGGGTATATAAACAGAGGAGTAGTGAGTGGAAGCTGGGAGGTGATTTTATCACAGTATATGGCATTGGTGAGGCAGCTATTAGAACACAGCAACCAGTTTTGGTGTCCAGGTTTTAGACAGGATGTTGAAAAATTGGAGGGTGTGAAGAAAAGAGCTACACACAATTATTTGAGGGCTGGAGATAGTGCATTACAGTTACTGACTTAAAGAGCTCAATGTTTACACTGTTGGATCTAATTATTTGCAAAATACTTTTCTCTTTTTTCTTCTCACATACAAAGGCCCATGCTAATTAGCGTAACGTTGGAGACACACGTATCAGAGGGGTAGCCGTGTTAGTCTGGATCTGTAAAAAACAACAAAGAGTCCTGTGGCACCTTATAGACTAACAGACGTATTGGAGCATAAGCTTTCGTGGGTGAATACATGTGTCTGACGAAGTGGGTATTCACCCACGAAAGGTTATGCTCCAATACGTCCATTAGTTTACAACGTGCCACAGGACTCTTTGTTGCTTTTTGGAGACACAGTTTCCTCAACCAATTCCTACTAATGAGTGACACCCAAATCTTGTTTAAAAAACTCATGGACTGGGTTAAAAAAATGGTGCTGAAAGCAAGTGAGTGGAGAGAGAAGAACAAGCTAATAATGCATCTAGTTAGTCACTGAAGTAAATTCAGCATCCTTGTGTCATTAAAAGTGTGATTCCTCTTAACTAACCTCCTGGAAATAAAGTCGTGTGGAGAAATGCCTGTGCTGATTCATGATACAGAGTTCACTGCTTGGGCCAGAAAAAAATCCCATTAAAGCCCATTGGCCAAATCCTTCATCCTTACTTTGGTTTTACTCAGTCCTTACTCAGGGAAAGTTCACAATGAAATCAGTGGACCAAAACCACAGGCCTTGCTTTTTTTTACTCAGGTAAACACACTTCAAAATAAACGTGAAGCATACTGATGGTCCTGATCAGTTCTTACTCAGATAAAACTATCCCTGGAATCAATAGGCAAAGGCTGGAATTTTTAACTGCACCTAAGGGAGATAGGCACTTAAATACAACTGACTTTTAAACAGATTTGGGCACCTAAATCAGGCAGGATCCTTTCAAACTCCCAGCCTAAATCCTGTGGCCGTTTCTTAGCTTTTGCTCAGTTCTTACTCTGGCAAAACTTACAGTGCCTACAAAAAAGAGATTTCCCTGAGTAAACATGTCGTGATTTGTCCCCTTGTACTCAATGGAGTTATTTCTGCAAGTAATTCTTGGCCAATCAGGCTCTGAAGGTATATCTTAACCCGTGTGCTGTTTATGCTTGTCTCAGTTTGGAAAAGGAAAACAGAATTGTCGGCTTCACGTTGCTTTGTAAATTCTCCTGCCCCTATTGCGGTTACTGAGAGAGCTCAGGCCTAAGCCTTCCCAAAGCTAAAGACCTGCTCCCTCAACCGAGGGGAAGGAGCTATTGAACCTGGGCCACAAGTGAATAGTATGGAAAACTAATGAAAAAAAACAGTGATGGGAATGAAGATTAAAGGTTAAAAAATCAGGAATCCAGAGGGGACACCTAGCAGAGAACCCCCAATAGTGCCCACTGCTCCTCAAAGGTGTCTTAAGGAGTCAGGGGACACTACCCAGAGGAACTCAGTTGTGATGGGATGAGGGACAGGGAATAGGCCCCACTGTCCCAGATTACCCCCTCCCCTCATCCAGCTTCTTCCTCCTGGTGTGATAGATGGCTATCTGGGAGGAAGCTGACAAGAAGGTCTCCCAACTTTGTGGGGCTATGGATAGGATGTGTATAAATGAGGAGGTGCAGAAAAAAATGCATAGATGACTCATGCCTACTAATACTGGGGAGGCACAATCTAAAGGGGAGGAAACTTGACCGCCCCACAGGTCTCCTCTGCCCATGGACCCGCTGCCCTCCACCCAGCCCAGGGCTGCCATGCTCTCCTTACCCCACCAGAGTTGCCTGTGGGAGGGGAGGCTCTGTCCTTCTCCCGCTGTGCCTCCCCAGCCAGGTTCTCACATGTAGCCACCATGCTGCACAGAGCAGCGACCTGGAGCAGCCAGCATGAGAAGTGGCTGGTCCCACTCTTTCTGTTCCCTGCCCGGACCTGGCTGCCAGGGACTGGGGCTGAGCATGCCTGGGGATGGGGGCAACCAGAGAAGGACAGATTTCTATGGGGGAATTTGGACCTGCATGCCTCTCCATGTATCGCCTATGGCTCGAAGAGGGGCTGCAGCCTCACCCACTCTATGTAGATGTGCACCATAGTCTCCCTTTCCCCCAAAAGAGAACACATGTCAGAGGAGTTCAGAGATCTGCACCAGATACATGCCCACAGCTATCTACCTGTCTAGTAATGCAAAGGTTATGCAAGGTGTGACCAAAAACAATGGAAGATCCATTTACATAGAAATCAGCAGGGGGATGGGAAGTTCACAGGACAAGATGGATAGTATGAGGTCATCCTGAATTTGGGGACAAACCAGTAAATCTGGAAAGATATAAGGAGAGAGGAGAAGCCATTTTGGCATCCATCACTAGACAGTCATAAAGGACCAGAGCTATTGCAGGTTGACAAAGATGTGTCCTTCAACCATGGACGTGTTAAAGTCTCTGGGAATTAAATATAGATGAGAAATCTGCATAGGCAAAGATCCTTCACCTAGGAACACGAGGGAAGCCAACACCTTGTACTTCTCTGCCAGGTCCTGGCTGAGGGAAAGTGAGCGATGGCTGGGAAGAGTGTCGAGGAAAACAGCTTCTTGAACAAAGCTTGTACCATGCTAGATTAAGTTTTAGGCTTTTAGGTGTGTGTTTTCACTTTTATTTGCTTTGAACCATCTCTACTTTTAATAGGCTTTACTGGACATCACTTAACCTATGTCCCTTTGTTCAAATTTTTTTTTTATTTTTACAATAAACTGTCTCAGTGCTGTCTTTGCAGGAAAGTGTGTATTTACCCCAGCTAAGTTACTAACCTGTAGTGTGTTTTTTTTCTTTAAAGGAGAAAACAAACTTTATTATTTCTCTGAATGTTGCAGGAGAGGGCTGGATACTTCAGAACACATAGTTTTGGGAAAAGTCAGGACTGGGAGTGTATTGGGGTCACCTTGTGAGTAGCCGCCAAGGCTGCTGGAGACCAGGGAGTGTGACTAGGATGTTGCTAGCAGGCTGCTGGAGTCACAGTTGTTGATCCTGCATACCAAGCTATAGGTTCACTAGCACATGTTTGCCCATCACATAGTGTTGTCCCCTAGGCCAATACAAAGTTGCCCTTCCTATAACTCTACTTTGGCTAAGGAAAGGATGCAGGTTGGGGACCATGAGGTTTTTTTGCATACACAAGGGATGAAGGATGGAAAATGTGTTCTATCACCTCTGTGCACACTTTGTGTCTGATATAGTGAGGCCATGTACCCTGCAGTTAAGGAATATTGATAAGTCATTGTCAATCCATTTATAACTCTCCTTTTATACATTGACACAAACAAGTTATGTATTACACTCCGGATGTTATTAGTTACCAGACTTGTATCTTGTACCCGATAGTTTGAACAAAACATCCTCTTCCATTATTCTGTCATTCCTCCTTATCTTACAGGGGGTCTGTGGGTTCCTGTACCATCCTTCTAGGAATGTGTTTATGTTAGTGGTTACTATTCTAGTGAGGCATTCTTCGGATCACCACCTACTTTGATTCATATATTAGCCATGCTTTGACCTCCAGCAAGTTCTACACTGGCTGCTGGTGCCCAGAGAAGAGAATCACAACAACAGAGCAATTAAGGCACTCGGGTTTACAGGGCAGGTGATGACACAGCTCCTCACTAGTCTGGATTGCACTCCGGGATGTGACAGATTTGTCTGCACAGATGTCACTGAGGGCAGGGCATGAAGGGGACAGCCTACCATGCCCAAATACAAACATAATGTTGCGGTGCACTTATTCTATAGGCTAATGTATTCATAGAATCATAGAATATCAGGGTTGGAAGGGAACTCAGGAGGTCATCTAGTCCAACCCCCTGCTCAAAGCAGGATCAATTCCCAACTAAATCATCCCAGACAGGACTTTGTCAAGCCTGACCTTAAAAACCTCTAAGGAAGGAGATTCCACCACCTCCCTAGGTAACCCATTCCAGTGCTTCACCACCCTCTTAGTGAAAAAGTTTTTCCTAATATCCAACCTAAACATCCCCCACTGTAACTTGAGACCATTACTCCTTGTTCTGTCATCAGGTATCACTGAGAACAGTCTAGATCCATCCTCTTTCGAACCCCCTTTCAGGTAGTTGAAAGTAGCTATCAAATCCCTCCTGATTCTTCTCTTCTGCAGACTAAATAATCCCAGTTCCCTCAGCCTCTCCTCATAAGTCATATGCTCCAGCCCCATAATCATTTTAGTTGCCCTCCACTGGACTCTTTCCAATTTTTCCACATCCTTCTTGTAGTGTGGGGCCCAAAACTGGACACAGTACTCCAGGTGAGGCCTCACCAATGTCGAATAGAGGGGAATGATCACGTCCCTCGATCTACTGGCAATGCCCCTATTTATAGAGCCCAAAATGCTGTTAGCCTTCTTGGCAACAAGGGCACACTGTTGACTCATATCCAGCTTCTCATCCACTGTAACCCCTAAGTCCTTTTCTGCAGAACTGCTGCCTAGCCACTCGGTCCCTAGTCTGTAACAGTGAATGGGATTCTTCCGTCCTAAGTGCAGGACTCTGCACTTGTCCTTGTTGAACCTCATCAGGTTTCTTTTGGCCCAATCCTCTAATTTGTTTAGGTCCCTCTGTATCCTATCCCCACCCTCCAGCGTATCTACCACTCCTCCCAGTTTAGTGTCATCTGCAAACTTGCTGAGAGAGCAATCCACGCCATCCTCCAAATCATTAATGAAGATATTGAACAAAACTGGCCCCAGGACCAACCCTTGGGGCACTCCGCTTGAAACCGGCTGCCAACTAGACATGGAGCCATTGATCACTACCCGTTGAGCCCGACGATCTAGCCAGCTTTCTATCCACCTTATAGTCCATCAATGCCATTTCAGCTCATTATCATACTCATCACTTCTTGGTTAAGTGGATTTGTGACTATTACATCCATTTTCCCTGCGGTAACCATTTATTGTTAAGTTCCAACTTCTACCACTGAGCAAGCTCTCCTTCATTTCCAAAATCTAAAGGTAACCGTTGGGCCATCAATCTATTCCAAAGGTTATGGCCTACTTAACCATGCTTATGTTAACTTGCTTAAGCTAATGTCTTACAGTATACAGGCCTGTAGGGCTCTTGCATTACCGTTAAATATAATAAAGACAGCTGAATATAATAAAGGCAAGGAAGCAGGCTAGCCATATGGGCTACCTAGTGGTCAAGACGGGCCTGATTTTTTACATAAAACTCTTATTGCTGGTAAGGTTTCCATAATTACCCAGGGCTTTGAGATGATTTCTATACCCCATGCTGAAGCCAGTGCTTCATTGACAAAGCCCTGGCTGGGATGATTTAGCTGGGAATTGGTCCTGCTTTGAGCAGGGGGTTGGACTAGATGACCTCTTGAGGTCCCTTCCAACTCTGATATTCTATGATTCTATGATTTCTGTTGGTAATCAGGCAGCTAGATTAATGCTAACTTGGGTATTTCTAGGTAAATTTCAATCACACCCCATGATTGCAGTGTAGCTATAACCCAAGAGACTTAAATGATTTGTGCATCTAAGGGCTTGTCTTCACTACCAGGTAAGTAGACCTAAGTTACACTACTCCAGGTACATGAATAACATAAGTGCAGTTGACGTAGCTTAGGTCGACTTACCCTGGCGTTTTCACTGAGCTGTGTCAACAGAAGATGCTCTCCGGTCGACTTCCCTTACTCTTCTCAGGGAGCTGGAGTACCAGAGTCTTCACTAGACCCGCTAAATCAACATCCACTGCATTGATTGCAGCAACATCGATCTCCCAGTAGTGAAGACAAACCCTGTGTCTCTTAGTTTTCTTTAAATTCTCAGCCAGCCTCACTCAACTTGGGAATGTTATAAGCGCTAAAGCAGTGGTTTTAAAACTGTGGGGGTCGTGACCCAGTACTGGGCCATGGAATGTCAGGCACTGGGTCGTGGCAGTTCTGGTCAGCACCGCCGACTAGGCCGTTAAAAGTCCTGTTGGCAGTGCTGCCCAGCTAAGGCAGGCTAGTCCCTATGTGTTCTGACACCGCACTGTGCCCCGGAAGCGGCCAGCAGCAGGTTTGACTCCTAGGCTGGGCTGGGGGTGCACGGGCTCTGTGCGCTGCCCCCGCCCAGAGAACTGGCTCTGCACTCCCCCTGGCCAGCAGCCGGTCAATGGGAGCTGGGGGACGCAATGCCTGTGCATGAGAGCCACACGGAGCCACTTGCACGCCTCCGCCTAGGAACCGAACCTGCTGCTGGACACTTCTGGGGTGAAGCACAGTCTGTGGTGCTAGGACAGGCAGGAAGCCTGCCTTAGCACCCCCACTGTGCTGCTGACCAGGAGCTGCCTGAGTAAAGTCTGTGTTCCAACCCTGCGCCCCAATCCCCTGACCCAGCCCTGAGCCCCCACCCAAACCTGGAGCCCCTTCCTGCACTCCAAACTCCTCATCCCTGACCCCAACCCAGAGTCAGCACCTCCAGCCCAGAGCCCTGACCCCTTCCTGCACCCGAACCCCCTGCCCCAGCCCAGAGCCCCCTCCCACATCCTGAACCCCTCATTCCTGGCCCCACCCCACAGCCCTCACCCCTGCACCTTAAGCTAGGGCATCATCAATTTTCTTTAACTGGGTCACCAGAAAAAAGATTTGAAAACCACTGCACTGGTTAGGGACACAAGTACAATTAAAAGTCAGGGAAGCTGGTGCTCGTAACACCCATAATGACAAGGCCTCATCAGAACTCCACATGTTAGATTTCTTTTCTATTCAAAGTACTAATCAGGGTCCCATTAGTGTTATTCCTGTCCTGCCTGATAAGATTAGGTAGAAGAATATTCTGAGATGTTTGTTCCAAGTTCCTTGCTGACACAATAAGTTCCCATGTGCCTGTTGATCTTCAGTGTTGAAGTTTGGGGGCACTGATCATATATTGACTGCTGATTCCAGAATCAGACATACTTTGAAACCTTTCAGTAAGACTTCACCAAAATGTCAGCAGTAGAGCACTTGGAGAAAATATGTTAACGGGGGCCATAAGGGATCCAGAAATACAACCTCCTCCTGCTATACTCATTAGACCGCATTGCCCATTTAGAATTGGCATGCAAACCATACATCCTAATTACTTCTCTTGTGCTTTAAACCATTGATCATATTTCTATCTCACTGCCAGGAACAGAACCCAGGAATCCTGGTATTTCTTTTGGAGGCCAGCCAAATGTCCAGTTCTTGCACTGTGTCCCAAATATCAAACCCAGATGACTCTGCACAAAAGACAATTTTCACAGCCTCTTGTATTTGAGCAACTAACATAAACACATAAATTGAAACACTCCATGAATGTATTAATGACTCCTCTAGTGGAAGTGTCCCCAATTCTCCACAGAGGGAATTTTCTTGATCATGCACAGTTAAGCTCAAGGGGATTTGAGAGTCATTTCTCCTAGCACCAATCTCAAGTGGCGGTCAGTAATTACATAAAGAGAAGATTTCTGCAGCTGTCCCCTATTTGGACCCAGATCATCTTCTGCTGCTGGTCAGGAGAGCAAAGAACAGCTCTGAGATTTGATTTCCCCAAGGTCATCCCTGGTCATGTAAAAGCAGCCAGTTCTGAGATCACAGCCACAGCCATCTGTGAGAGGTACTGATTCTTGATGTACAAAATGTGCAATGTGATACTAGGGAAAGACATTGTTATTGCTGGGGGGATGTAGATAATCCAATTCTCTGAGAGGTGATCAAAAAATTCTTCACCTTTCATGAGGTGCCTCTACAGTGGGGGCTAGGTTGATGTAACTATACTTTACAGTCACAATGTTTTTTCACAGCCCTGAGGGATGTAGCTATGGCAACCTGTGTTTTACATGTAGATCAGACTTCACATTTTACTTCTCCCATGGCAGGAGCCTATGTTGCTCAGATCTGAAAGATATATCTCTGAGGCAAGATGGAGGTGGGAAGTGAAAACCAAAAGGAGTCCAGAGAGGTGCCTAGATCTGTGGATAAAAACGGAGTGAGATTCCCAGCATGGGCTTCTTTCTTTCTATTAGAAAAGGTTACATGTTGGAGCTTTCTAATAGCTTTATACTGGAATTTCAAAGGAGACCCATTCCAGAATGTCAATGGCCATTGTGCACCTAGCTTCCTTCAGGTCAATTGAAAATCCAAGTGTAAGCGGGGGAATGGTCCCGCTATTGTGGGGAAATTTCCTGACTTCTGCACTACCCCGGTGAGGTGGGCTAGCGAAAGGATCTGAGTCCCCGCTCCCACTTCCTTTACCCAGAGGCCTCCCTGCCCTTGAGGGCTCCCCTTCCACTCTCCTGTCTGGCTGAGTCCTCGTAACCCCAACAAGGCTGGGCCCAGGATTCCT